>NC_091978.1:222586664-222696287 GCF_044704955.1 Pristiophorus japonicus
GAGACGGAACTGAGAGAGAGAGAGTGAGACGGAACTGATAGAGAGCGAGACGGAACTGAGAGAGAGAGAGAGAGAGACTGAACTGAGAGAGAGATGGAACTATGAGAGAGAGTGAGACGGAATGAGAAAGCGAGAGACGGAACTGAGAGAGCAAGAGAGACGGATCTGAGAGAGAGAGAGAAATGGAACTGAGAGAGAGAGAGAGAGACGGAACTGAGAGAGAGATGGAACTGACAGAGAGAGAGAGACGGAACTGGGAGAGAGAGGTTACTGAGAGAGAGATGGAACTGAGAGAGCGATAGAGACGGAACTGAGAGAGAGACGGAACTGAGAGAGAGAGAGAGCAGGAACTGAGAGAGCGAGTGAGATGGAACGGAGAGAGAGAGCGACAGAACTGAGAGAGAGAGAGAGAGAGAGACGGAACTGAGAGAGAGAGGGAACTGAGAGAGAGCGAGATGGAACTGAGAGAGCAAGAGACGGAACTCAGAGAGAGAGAGAGATGGCACTGAGAGAGAGAGAGAGAGAGACGGAACTGAGAGAGAGAGAGAGAGACGGAACTGAGAGAGCGATAGAGACGGAACTGATAGAGAGACGGAACTGAGAGAGAGAGAGACGGAACTGAGAGAGCGAGAGAGATGGAGCTGAGAGAGAGACGGAACTGAGAGAGAGAGAGAGAGACGGAACTGAGAGAGAGACGGAACTGAGAGAGAGAGAGACGGAACTGAGAGAGAGAGAGAGATGGAACTGAGAGAGAGAGAGACGGAACTGAGAGAGAGATGGAACTGAGAGACAGAGACGGAACTGAGAGAGAGAGAGAGACAGAACTGAGACAGCGAGAGAGACGGAACTGAGAGAGAGAGAGATGAAACAGAGAGAGAGAGAGACGGAACTGAGAGAGAGAGAGAAGAAACTGAGAGAGAGACAGAACTGAGAGAGAGAGAGAGAGACAGAACTGAGAGAGGGAGAGAGACGGAACTGAGAGAGAAGAGAGAGAGAGAGACGGAACTGAGAGAGAGAGAGAGACGGAACTGAGAGAGCGAGAGAGAGATGGAACTGAGAGAGAGAGACGGAACTGAGAGACAGAGACGGAACTGAGCGAGAGAGCGAGACGGAACTGAGAGAGAGAGAGAGAGAGAGAGAGAGAGAGAGAGACGGAAATGAGAGAGAGAGAGAGAGAGACTGAACTGAGAGAGAGACGGAATTGAGAAAGCGAGAGACAGAACTGAGAGAGCAATAGAGACGGATCTGAGAGAGAGAGAGAAACGGAACTGAGAGAGAGAGAGAGAGACGGAACTGGGAGAGAGACGGAACTGACAGAGAGATGGAACTGAGAGAGAGAGAGACGGAACAGAGAGAGAGAGCGACAGAACTGAGAGAGAGAGAGAGAGAGACGGAACTGAGAGAGAGAGAGAGACGGAACTGAGAGAGAGACGGAACTGAGAGAGAGAGAGAGACGGAATTGAGAAAGCGAGAGTCGGAACTGAGAGAGCAAGAGAGACGGATCTGAGAGAGAGAGAGAAACGGAACTGAGAGAGAGAGAGAGACGGAACTGATAGAGAGACGGAACTGCCAGAGCGAGAGAGACGGAACTGGGAGAGAGACAGAACTGAGAGAGAGCGAGATGGAACTGAGAGAGCAAGAGAGTCAGAACTGAGAGAGAGAGAGAGATGGAACTGAGAGAGAGAGAGAGAGACGGAACTGAGAGAGCGAGAGAGAGAGAGGAAACTGAGAGAGAGAGAGACGGAACTGAGAGAGCGACAGGGAGGGAAGTGAGAGAGAGAGAGACAGAATTGAGAGCGCGAGAGACGGAACCGAGAAAGAGACAAAACTGAGAGAGAGGACACGGATCTGAGAGAGAGAGAGACGGAACTGAGAGAGCGAGAAATGGAACTGAGACTGAGAGAGAGAGGGAACTGAGACCGAGAGAGACGGAACTGAGAGAGAGAGAGAGACGGAACTGAGAGAGAGATGGAATTGATAGAGCGAGAGACGGAACTGAGAGAGCAAGAGAGACGGAACTGAGAGAGTGACGATGGAACTGAGAGAGAGAGAGACGGAACTGAGAGAGAGTGAGACGGAACTGAGAGAGAGCGAGACGGAACTGAGAGAGAGAGAGAGAGAGACTGAACTGAGAGAGAGATGGAACTATGAGAGAGAGTGAGACGGAATTGAGAAAGCGAGAGACGGAACTGAGAGAGCAAGAGAGACGGATCTGAGAGAGAGAGAGAAATGGAACTGAGAGAGAGAGAGAGAGACGGAACTGAGAGAGAGATGGAACTGACAGAGAGAGAGAGATGGAACTGGGAGAGAGAGGGAACTGAGAGAGAGATGGAACTGAGAGAGCGATAGAGACGGAACTGAGAGAGAGACGGAACTGAGAGAGAGAGAGAGCCGGAACTGAGAGAGCGAGAGAGATGGAACTGAGAGAGAGAGCGACAGAACTGAGAGAGAGAGAGAGAGAGACGGAACTGAGAGAGAGAGGGAACTGAGAGAGAGCGAGATGGAACTGAGAGAGCAAGAGACGGAACTCAGAGAGAGAGAGAGATGGCACTGAGAGAGAGAGAGAGAGAGACGGAACTGAGAGAGAGAGAGAGAGACGGAACTGAGAGAGCGATAGAGACGGAACTGAGAGAGCGATAGAGGACGGAACTGAGAGAGAGAGAGACGGAACTGAGAGAGCGAGAGAGATGGAGCTGAGAGAGAGACGGAACTGAGAGAGAGAGAGAGAGAGACGGAACTGAGAGAGAGACGGAACTGAGAGAGAGAGAGACGGAACTGAGAGAGAGAGACGGAACTGAGAGAGAGAGAGACGGAACAGAGAGAGAGAGCGACAGAACTGAGAGAGAGAGAGAGAGAGAGAGACGGAACTGAGAGAGAGAGAGAGACGGAACTGAGAGAGAGACGGAACTGAGAGAGAGAGAGAGAGGCGGAACTGAGAGAGCGGGATAGACGGAACTGAGAGATAGACGGAACTGAGAGAGAGAGAGACAGAACTGAGAGAGAGACGGAACTGAGAGAGAGAGAGACGGAACTGAGAGAGAGAGAGAGACAGAACTGAGAGAGACGGAACTGAGAGAGAGATGGAACTGAGAGACAGAGACGGAACTCAGAGAGAGAGAGAGAGAGACAGAACTGAGACAGCGAGAGAGACAGAACTGAGAGAGAGAGAGATGAAAACAGAGAGAGAGAGAGACGGAACTGAGAGAGAGAGAGACGCAACTGAGCGAGAGAGAGAGACGGAACTGAGAGAGAGACGGAATTGAGAGAGCGAGAGAGATGGAACTGAGAGAGAGAGAGAGAGACGGAACTGAGAGAGCGAGAGACGGAACTGAGAGAGCAAGAGAGACCGAACTGAGACAGAGTGAGACGGAACTGAGAGAGAGAGAGAGAGAGAGAGAGACGGAAATGAGAGAGAGAGAGAGACTGAACTGAGAGAGAGACGGAACTGTGAGAGAGAGAGAGACGGAATTGAGAAAGCGAGAGACGGAACTGAGAGAGCAAGAGAGACGGATCTGAGAGAGAGAGAGAAACGGGACTGAGAGAGAGAGAGAGACGGAACTGAGAGAGAGACGGAACTGACAGAGAGAGAGAGACGGAACTGGGAGAGAGACAGAACTGAGAGAGAGATGGAACTGAGAGAGAGAGAGACGGAACAGAGAGAGAGAGCAACAGTACTGAGAGAGAGAGAGAGAGAGACGGAACTGAGAGAGAGATGGAACTGAGAGAGCAAGAGACGGAACTGAGAGTGAGAGAGAGAAGGAACTGAGAGAGAACGAGACGGAACCGAGAAAGAGACAAAACTGAGAGAGAGAGACGGATCTGAGAGAGAGAGAGACGGAACTGAGAGAGCGAGAAATGGAACTGAGACTGAGAGAGAGAGGGAACTGAGACCGAGAGAGACGGAACTGAGAGAGAGCGAGACGGAACTGAGAGAGAGAGAGAGAGAGAGACTGAACTGAGAGAGAGATGGAACTATGAGAGAGAGTGAGACGGAATTGAGAAAGCGAGAGACAGAACTGAGAGAGCAAGAGAGACGGATCTGAGAGAGAGAGAGAAATGGAACTGAGAGAGAGAGAGAGAGACGGAAACTGAGAGAGAGATGGAACTGACAGAGAGAGAGAGACGGAACTGGGAGAGAGAGGGAACTGAGAGAGAGATGGAACTGAGAGAGCGATAGAGACGGAACTGAGAGAGAGACGGAACTGAGAGAGAGAGCGAGCTGGAACTGAGAGAGCGAGAGAGATGGAACTGAGAGAGAGAGCGACAGAACTGAGAGAGAGAGAGAGAGAGACGGAACTGAGAGAGAGAGGGAACTGAGAGAGAGCGAGATGGAACTGAGAGAGCAAGAGACGGAACTCAGAGAGAGAGAGAGATGGCACTGAGAGAGAGAGAGAGAGAGACGGAACTGAGAGAGAGAGAGAGAGACGGAACTGAGAGAGCGATAGAGACGGAACTGAGAGAGAGACGGAACTGAGAGAGAGAGAGACGGAACTGAGAGAGCGAGAGAGATGGAGCTGAGAGTGAGACGGAACTGAGAGAGAGAGAGAGAGACGGAACTGAGAGAGAGAGAGACGGAACTGAGAGAGAGAGAGACGGAACTGAGAGAGAGAGAGAGATGGAACTGAGAGAGAGAGAGACGGAACTGAGAGAGAGATGGAACTGAGAGACAGAGACGGAACTGAGAGAGAGAGAGAGACAGAACTGAGACAGCGAGAGAGACGGAACTGAGAGAGAGAGAGATGAAACAGAGAGAGAGAGAGATGGAACTGAGAGAGAGAGAGAAGAAACTGAGAGAGAGACAGAACTGAGAGAGAGAGAGAGAGACGGAACTGATAGAGAGAGAGAGACGGAACTGAGAGAGCGAGAGAGAGATGGAACTGAGAGAGAGAGACGGAACTGAGAGAGAGATGGAACTGAGAGACAGAGACGGAACTGAGAGAGAGAGCGAGACGGAACTGAGAGAGAGAGAGAGAGAGAGAGAGAGAGACGGAAATGAGAGAGAGGGAGAGAGAGACTGAACTGAGAGAGAGACGGAATTGAGAAAGCGAGAGACAGAACTGAGAGAGAGAGCGAGACGGAACTGAGAGAGAGAGAGAGAGAGAGAGAGAGAGAAACGGAACTGAGAGAGAGAGAGAGTGACGGCACTGGGAGAGCGACAGAACTGACAGAGAGATGGAACTGAGAGAGAGAGAGACGGAACAGAGAGAGAGAGCGACAGAACTGAGAGAGAGAGAGACGGAACTGAGAGAGAGAGAGACGGAACTGAGAGAGAGACGGAACTGAGAGAGAGAGAGAGACGGAACTGAGAGAGCGGGAGAGACGGAACTGAGAGAGAGACGGAACTGAGAGAGAGAGAGACAGAACTGAGAGAGAGACGGAACTGAGAGAGAGAGAGACGGAACTGAGAGAGAGAGAGAGAGACGGAACTGAGAGAGAGAGAGACGGAACTGAGAGAGAGATGGAACTGAGAGACAGAGACGGAACTGAGACAGCGAGAGAGACAGAACTGGGAGAGAGAGAGATGAAACAGAGAGAGAGAGAGACGGAACTGAGAGAGAGAGAGATGGAACTGAGAGACAGAGACGGAACTGAGAGAGAGAGAGACAGAACTGAGACAGCGAGAGAGACAGTACTGAGAGAGAGAGTGATGAAACAGAGAGAGAGAGAGACGGAACTGAGAGAGAGAGAGACGCAACTGAGAGAGAGAGAGACGGACCTGAGAGAGAGACGGAATTGAGAGAGCGAGAGAGATGGAACTGAGAGAGAGAGAGAGACGGAACTGAGAGAGTGACAGATGGAACTGAGAGAGAGAGAGACGGAACTGAGAGAGAGAGAGAGACCGAACTGAGACAGAGTGAGACGGAACTGAGAGAGAGAGAGAGAGAGAGAGACGGAACTGAGAGAGCGAGAGAGACGGAACTGAGAGAAAGAGAGAGACGGAACTGAGAGAGAGAGAGAGAGATGGAACTGAGAGAGAGAGAGAGACGGAACTGAGACAGCGAGAGAGACAGAACTGAAAGAGAGAGAGAGAGACGGAACTGAGAGAGAGAGAGACGGAACTGAGAGAGAGAGAGATGGAATTGAGAGAGCGAGAAAGATGGAACTGAGAGAGGATGACGGAATTGAGAGAGCGAGAGAGACGGAACTGAGAGAAAGAGAGAGAGTCGGAACTGAGGGAGAGAGAGAGACGAAACTGAGCGAGAGAGAGAGAGAGAGAGAGAGAGAGAGAGCCGGAACTGAGAGACAGATGGAATTGAGAGAGTGAGAGACGGAACTGAGAGAGCAAGAGAGACGGAACTGAGAGAGTGACAGATGGAACTGAGAGAGAGAGAGCGACGGAACTGAGAGAGAGAGAGACGGAACTGAGAGTGAGCGAAACGGAACTGAGAGAGAGAGAGAGAGAGAGATGGAAATGAGAGAGAGAGAGAGAGAGACTGAACTGAGAGAGAGACGGAATTGAGAAAGCGAGAGACAGAACTGAGAGAGCAGGAGCGACGGATCCGAGAGAGAGAGAGAGACGGAACTGGGAGAGAGACGGAACTGACAGAGAGATGGAACTGAGAGAGAGAGAGACGGAACAGAGAGAGAGAGCGACAGAACTGAGAGAGAGAGAGAGAGAGAGACGGAACTGAGAGAGAGAGAGAGAGACGGAACTGAGAGAGAGACGGAACTGAGAGAGAGAGAGACGGAACTGAGAGAGAGACAGAACTGAGACAGCGAGAGAGACAGAACTGAGAGAGAAAGAGATGAAACAGAGAGAGAGAGAGACGGAACTGAGAGAGAGAGAGACGCAACTGAGCGAGAGAGAGAGACGGAACTGAGAGAGAGACGGAATTGAGAGAGCGAGAGAGATGGACCTGAGAGAGAGAGAGAGAGACGGAACTGAGAGAGTGAGCGACGGAACTGAGAGAGCAAGAGAGACGGAACTGAGAGAGTGACAGACGGAACTGAGAGAGAGAGAGACGGAACTGAGAGAGAGAGAGAGACCGAACTGAGACAGAGTGAGACGGAACTGAGAGAGAGAGAGAGAGAGAGACGGAAATGAGAGAGAGAGAGAGAGACTGAACTGAGAGAGAGACGGAACTGTGAGAGCGACAGGGAGGGAAGTGAGAGAGAGAGAGACAGAATTGAGAGCGCGAGAGACGGAACCGAGAAAGAGACAAAACTGAGAGAGAGACACGGATCTGAGAGAGAGAGAAACGGAACTGAGAGAGCGAGAAATGGAACTGAGACTGAGAGAGAGAGGGAACTGAGACCGAGAGAGACGGAACTGAGAGAGAGAGAGAGACGGAACTGAGAGAGAGATGGAATTGATAGAGCGAGAGACGGAACTGAGAGAGCAAGAGAGACGGAACTGAGAGAGTGACGATGGAACTGAGAGAGAGAGAGACGGAACTGAGAGAGAGTGAGACGGAACTGAGAGAGAGCGAGACGGAACTGAGAGAGAGAGAGAGAGACTGAACTGAGACAGCGAGAGAGACGGAACTGAGAGAGAGAGAGATGAAACAGAGAGAGAGAGAGACGGAACTGAGAGAGAGACGGAATTGAGAAAGCGAGAGACAGAACTGAGAGAGCAATAGAGACGGATCTGAGCGAGAGAGAGAAACGGAACTGAGAGAGAGAGAGAGAGACGGAACTGGGAGAGAGACGGAACTGACAGAGAGATGGAACTGAGAGAGAGAGAGACGGAACAGAGAGAGAGAGCGACAGAACTGAGAGAGAGAGAGAGAGAGACGGAACTGAGAGAGAGAGAGAGACGGAACTGAGAGAGAGACGGAACTGAGAGAGAGAGAGAGACGGAATTGAGAAAGCGAGAGTCGGAACTGAGAGAGCAAGAGAGACGGATCTGAGAGAGAGAGAGAAACGGAACTGAGAGAGAGAGAGAGACGGAACTGATAGAGAGACGGAACTGCCAGAGCGAGAGAGACGGAACTGGGAGAGAGACAGAACTGAGAGAGAGCGAGATGGAACTGAGAGAGCAAGAGAGTCAGAACTGAGAGAGAGAGAGATGGAACTGAGAGAGAGAGAGAGAGACGGAACTGAGAGAGAGCGAGACGGAACTGAGAGAGAGAGAGAGAGAGACTGAACTGAGAGAGAGATGGAACTATGAGAGAGAGTGAGACGGAATTGAGAAAGCGAGAGACGGAACTGAGAGAGCAAGAGAGACGGAACTGAGAGAGAGAGAGTGAGACGGAACTGATAGAGAGCGAGACGGAACTGAGAGAGAGAGAGAGAGAGACTGAACTGAGAGAGAGATGGAACTATGAGAGAGAGTGAGACGGAATTGAGAAAGCGAGAGACGGAACTGAGAGAGCAAGAGAGACGGATCTGAGAGAGAGAGAGAAATGGAACTGAGAGAGAGAGAGAGAGACGGAACTGAGAGAGAGATGGAACTGACAGAGAGAGAGAGACGGAACTGGGAGAGAGAGGTTACTGAGAGAGAGATGGAACTGAGAGAGCGATAGAGACGGAACTGAGAGAGAGACGGAACTGAGAGAGAGAGAGAGCAGGAACTGAGAGAGCGAGTGAGATGGAACGGAGAGAGAGAGCGACAGAACTGAGAGAGAGAGAGAGAGAGAGACGGAACTGAGAGAGAGAGGGAACTGAGAGAGAGCGAGATGGAACTGAGAGAGCAAGAGACGGAACTCAGAGAGAGAGAGAGATGGCACTGAGAGAGAGAGAGAGAGAGACGGAACTGAGAGAGAGAGAGAGAGACGGAACTGAGAGAGCGATAGAGACGGAACTGATAGAGAGACGGAACTGAGAGAGAGAGAGACGGAACTGAGAGAGCGAGAGAGATGGAGCTGAGAGAGAGACGGAACTGAGAGAGAGAGAGAGAGACGGAACTGAGAGAGAGACGGAACTGAGAGAGAGAGAGACGGAACTGAGAGAGAGAGAGAGATGGAACTGAGAGAGAGAGAGACGGAACTGAGAGAGAGATGGAACTGAGAGACAGAGACGGAACTGAGAGAGAGAGAGAGACAGAACTGAGACAGCGAGAGAGACGGAACTGAGAGAGAGAGAGATGAAACAGAGAGAGAGAGAGACGGAACTGAGAGAGAGAGAGAAGAAACTGAGAGAGAGACAGAACTGAGAGAGAGAGAGAGAGACAGAACTGAGAGAGGGAGAGAGACGGAACTGAGAGAGAGAGAGAGAGAGAGAGACGGAACTGAGAGAGAGAGAGAGACGGAACTGAGAGAGCGAGAGAGAGATGGAACTGAGAGAGAGAGACGGAACTGAGAGACAGAGACGGAACTGAGCGAGAGAGCGAGACGGAACTGAGAGAGAGAGAGAGAGAGAGAGAGAGAGAGAGAGACGGAAATGAGAGAGAGAGAGAGAGAGACTGAACTGAGAGAGAGACGGAATTGAGAAAGCGAGAGACAGAACTGAGAGAGCAATAGAGACGGATCTGAGAGAGAGAGAGAAACGGAACTGAGAGAGAGAGAGAGAGACGGAACTGGGAGAGAGACGGAACTGACAGAGAGATGGAACTGAGAGAGAGAGAGACGGAACAGAGAGAGAGAGCGACAGAACTGAGAGAGAGAGAGAGAGAGACGGAACTGAGAGAGAGAGAGAGACGGAACTGAGAGAGAGACGGAACTGAGAGAGAGAGAGAGACGGAATTGAGAAAGCGAGAGTCGGAACTGAGAGAGCAAGAGAGACGGATCTGAGAGAGAGAGAGAAACGGAACTGAGAGAGAGAGAGAGACGGAACTGATAGAGAGACGGAACTGCCAGAGCGAGAGAGACGGAACTGGGAGAGAGACAGAACTGAGAGAGAGCGAGATGGAACTGAGAGAGCAAGAGAGTCAGAACTGAGAGAGAGAGAGATGGAACTGAGAGAGAGAGAGAGAGACGGAACTGAGAGAGCGAGAGAGAGAGAGGAAACTGAGAGAGAGAGAGACGGAACTGAGAGAGCGACAGGGAGGGAAGTGAGAGAGAGAGAGACAGAATTGAGAGCGCGAGAGACGGAACCGAGAAAGAGACAAAACTGAGAGAGAGACACGGATCTGAGAGAGAGAGAGACGGAACTGAGAGAGCGAGAAATGGAACTGAGACTGAGAGAGAGAGGGAACTGAGACCGAGAGAGACGGAACTGAGAGAGAGAGAGAGACGGAACTGAGAGAGAGATGGAATTGATAGAGCGAGAGACGGAACTGAGAGAGCAAGAGAGACGGAACTGAGAGAGTGACGATGGAACTGAGAGAGAGAGAGACGGAACTGAGAGAGAGTGAGACGGAACTGAGAGAGAGCGAGACGGAACTGAGAGAGAGAGAGAGAGAGACTGAACTGAGAGAGAGATGGAACTATGAGAGAGAGTGAGACGGAATTGAGAAAGCGAGAGACGGAACTGAGAGAGCAAGAGAGACGGATCTGAGAGAGAGAGAGAAATGGAACTGAGAGAGAGAGAGAGAGACGGAACTGAGAGAGAGATGGAACTGACAGAGAGAGAGAGATGGAACTGGGAGAGAGAGGGAACTGAGAGAGAGATGGAACTGAGAGAGCGATAGAGACGGAACTGAGAGAGAGACGGAACTGAGAGAGAGAGAGAGCCGGAACTGAGAGAGCGAGAGAGATGGAACTGAGAGAGAGAGCGACAGAACTGAGAGAGAGAGAGAGAGAGACGGAACTGAGAGAGAGAGGGAACTGAGAGAGAGCGAGATGGAACTGAGAGAGCAAGAGACGGAACTCAGAGAGAGAGAGAGATGGCACTGAGAGAGAGAGAGAGAGAGACGGAACTGAGAGAGAGAGAGAGAGACGGAACTGAGAGAGCGATAGAGACGGAACTGAGAGAGCGATAGAGACGGAACTGAGAGAGAGAGAGACGGAACTGAGAGAGCGAGAGAGATGGAGCTGAGAGAGAGACGGAACTGAGAGAGAGAGAGAGAGAGACGGAACTGAGAGAGAGACGGAACTGAGAGAGAGAGAGACGGAACTGAGAGAGAGAGACGGAACTGAGAGAGAGAGAGACGGAACAGAGAGAGAGAGCGACAGAACTGAGAGAGAGAGAGAGAGAGAGAGACGGAACTGAGAGAGAGAGAGAGACGGAACTGAGAGAGAGACGGAACTGAGAGAGAGAGAGAGGCGGAACTGAGAGAGCGGGATAGACGGAACTGAGAGATAGACGGAACTGAGAGAGAGAGAGACAGAACTGAGAGAGAGACGGAACTGAGAGAGAGAGAGACGGAACTGAGAGAGAGAGAGAGACAGAACTGAGAGAGACGGAACTGAGAGAGAGATGGAACTGAGAGACAGAGACGGAACTCAGAGAGAGAGAGAGAGAGACAGAACTGAGACAGCGAGAGAGACAGAACTGAGAGAGAGAGAGATGAAACAGAGAGAGAGAGAGACGGAACTGAGAGAGAGAGAGACGCAACTGAGCGAGAGAGAGAGACGGAACTGAGAGAGAGACGGAATTGAGAGAGCGAGAGAGATGGAACTGAGAGAGAGAGAGAGAGACGGAACTGAGAGAGCGAGAGACGGAACTGAGAGAGCAAGAGAGACCGAACTGAGACAGAGTGAGACGGAACTGAGAGAGAGAGAGAGAGAGAGAGAGACGGAAATGAGAGAGAGAGAGAGACTGAACTGAGAGAGAGACGGAACTGTGAGAGAGAGAGAGACGGAATTGAGAAAGCGAGAGACGGAACTGAGAGAGCAAGAGAGACGGATCTGAGAGAGAGAGAGAAACGGGACTGAGAGAGAGAGAGAGACGGAACTGAGAGAGAGACGGAACTGACAGAGAGAGAGAGACGGAACTGGGAGAGAGACAGAACTGAGAGAGAGATGGAACTGAGAGAGAGAGAGACGGAACAGAGAGAGAGAGCAACAGTACTGAGAGAGAGAGAGAGAGAGACGGAACTGAGAGAGAGATGGAACTGAGAGAGCAAGAGACGGAACTGAGAGTGAGAGAGAGAAGGAACTGAGAGAGAACGAGACGGAACCGAGAAAGAGACAAAACTGAGAGAGAGAGACGGATCTGAGAGAGAGAGAGACGGAACTGAGAGAGCGAGAAATGGAACTGAGACTGAGAGAGAGAGGGAACTGAGACCGAGAGAGACGGAACTGAGAGAGAGCGAGACGGAACTGAGAGAGAGAGAGAGAGAGAGACTGAACTGAGAGAGAGATGGAACTATGAGAGAGAGTGAGACGGAATTGAGAAAGCGAGAGACAGAACTGAGAGAGCAAGAGAGACGGATCTGAGAGAGAGAGAGAAATGGAACTGAGAGAGAGAGAGAGAGACGGAACTGAGAGAGAGATGGAACTGACAGAGAGAGAGAGACGGAACTGGGAGAGAGAGGGAACTGAGAGAGAGATGGAACTGAGAGAGCGATAGAGACGGAACTGAGAGAGAGACGGAACTGAGAGAGAGAGCGAGCTGGAACTGAGAGAGCGAGAGAGATGGAACTGAGAGAGAGAGCGACAGAACTGAGAGAGAGAGAGAGAGAGACGGAACTGAGAGAGAGAGGGAACTGAGAGAGAGCGAGATGGAACTGAGAGAGCAAGAGACGGAACTCAGAGAGAGAGAGAGATGGCACTGAGAGAGAGAGAGAGAGAGACGGAACTGAGAGAGAGAGAGAGAGACGGAACTGAGAGAGCGATAGAGACGGAACTGAGAGAGAGACGGAACTGAGAGAGAGAGAGACGGAACTGAGAGAGCGAGAGAGATGGAGCTGAGAGTGAGACGGAACTGAGAGAGAGAGAGAGAGACGGAACTGAGAGAGAGAGAGACGGAACTGAGAGAGAGAGAGACGGAACTGAGAGAGAGAGAGAGATGGAACTGAGAGAGAGAGAGACGGAACTGAGAGAGAGATGGAACTGAGAGACAGAGACGGAACTGAGAGAGAGAGAGAGACAGAACTGAGACAGCGAGAGAGACGGAACTGAGAGAGAGAGAGATGAAACAGAGAGAGAGAGAGATGGAACTGAGAGAGAGAGAGAAGAAACTGAGAGAGAGACAGAACTGAGAGAGAGAGAGAGAGACGGAACTGATAGAGAGAGAGAGACGGAACTGAGAGAGCGAGAGAGAGATGGAACTGAGAGAGAGAGACGGAACTGAGAGAGAGATGGAACTGAGAGACAGAGACGGAACTGAGAGAGAGAGCGAGACGGAACTGAGAGAGAGAGAGAGAGAGAGAGAGAGAGAGACGGAAATGAGAGAGAGGGAGAGAGAGACTGAACTGAGAGAGAGACGGAATTGAGAAAGCGAGAGACAGAACTGAGAGAGAGAGCGAGACGGAACTGAGAGAGAGAGAGAGAGAGAGAGAGAGAGAAACGGAACTGAGAGAGAGAGAGAGTGACGGCACTGGGAGAGCGACAGAACTGACAGAGAGATGGAACTGAGAGAGAGAGAGACGGAACAGAGAGAGAGAGCGACAGAACTGAGAGAGAGAGAGACGGAACTGAGAGAGAGAGAGAGACGGAACTGAGAGAGAGACGGAACTGAGAGAGAGAGAGAGACGGAACTGAGAGAGCGGGAGAGACGGAACTGAGAGAGAGACGGAACTGAGAGAGAGAGAGACAGAACTGAGAGAGAGACGGAACTGAGAGAGAGAGAGACGGAACTGAGAGAGAGAGAGAGAGACGGAACTGAGAGAGAGAGAGACGGAACTGAGAGAGAGATGGAACTGAGAGACAGAGACGGAACTGAGACAGCGAGAGAGACAGAACTGGGAGAGAGAGAGATGAAACAGAGAGAGAGAGAGACGGAACTGAGAGAGAGAGAGATGGAACTGAGAGACAGAGACGGAACTGAGAGAGAGAGAGACAGAACTGAGACAGCGAGAGAGACAGTACTGAGAGAGAGAGTGATGAAACAGAGAGAGAGAGAGACGGAACTGAGAGAGAGAGAGACGCAACTGAGAGAGAGAGAGACGGACCTGAGAGAGAGACGGAATTGAGAGAGCGAGAGAGATGGAACTGAGAGAGAGAGAGAGACGGAACTGAGAGAGTGACAGATGGAACTGAGAGAGAGAGAGACGGAACTGAGAGAGAGAGAGAGACCGAACTGAGACAGAGTGAGACGGAACTGAGAGAGAGAGAGAGAGAGAGAGACGGAACTGAGAGAGCGAGAGAGACGGAACTGAGAGAAAGAGAGAGACGGAACTGAGAGAGAGAGAGAGAGATGGAACTGAGAGAGAGAGAGAGACGGAACTGAGACAGCGAGAGAGACAGAACTGAAAGAGAGAGAGAGAGACGGAACTGAGAGAGAGAGAGACGGAACTGAGAGAGAGAGAGATGGAATTGAGAGAGCGAGAAAGATGGAACTGAGAGAGGATGACGGAATTGAGAGAGCGAGAGAGACGGAACTGAGAGAAAGAGAGAGAGTCGGAACTGAGGGAGAGAGAGAGACGAAACTGAGCGAGAGAGAGAGAGAGAGAGAGAGAGAGAGAGCCGGAACTGAGAGACAGATGGAATTGAGAGAGTGAGAGACGGAACTGAGAGAGCAAGAGAGACGGAACTGAGAGAGTGACAGATGGAACTGAGAGAGAGAGAGCGACGGAACTGAGAGAGAGAGAGACGGAACTGAGAGTGAGCGAAACGGAACTGAGAGAGAGAGAGAGAGAGAGATGGAAATGAGAGAGAGAGAGAGAGAGACTGAACTGAGAGAGAGACGGAATTGAGAAAGCGAGAGACAGAACTGAGAGAGCAGGAGCGACGGATCCGAGAGAGAGAGAGAGACGGAACTGGGAGAGAGACGGAACTGACAGAGAGATGGAACTGAGAGAGAGAGAGACGGAACAGAGAGAGAGAGCGACAGAACTGAGAGAGAGAGAGAGAGAGAGACGGAACTGAGAGAGAGAGAGAGAGACGGAACTGAGAGAGAGACGGAACTGAGAGAGAGAGAGACGGAACTGAGAGAGAGACAGAACTGAGACAGCGAGAGAGACAGAACTGAGAGAGAAAGAGATGAAACAGAGAGAGAGAGAGACGGAACTGAGAGAGAGAGAGACGCAACTGAGCGAGAGAGAGAGACGGAACTGAGAGAGAGACGGAATTGAGAGAGCGAGAGAGATGGACCTGAGAGAGAGAGAGAGAGACGGAACTGAGAGAGTGAGCGACGGAACTGAGAGAGCAAGAGAGACGGAACTGAGAGAGTGACAGACGGAACTGAGAGAGAGAGAGACGGAACTGAGAGAGAGAGAGAGACCGAACTGAGACAGAGTGAGACGGAACTGAGAGAGAGAGAGAGAGAGAGACGGAAATGAGAGAGAGAGAGAGAGACTGAACTGAGAGAGAGACGGAACTGTGAGAGCGACAGGGAGGGAAGTGAGAGAGAGAGAGACAGAATTGAGAGCGCGAGAGACGGAACCGAGAAAGAGACAAAACTGAGAGAGAGACACGGATCTGAGAGAGAGAGAAACGGAACTGAGAGAGCGAGAAATGGAACTGAGACTGAGAGAGAGAGGGAACTGAGACCGAGAGAGACGGAACTGAGAGAGAGAGAGAGACGGAACTGAGAGAGAGATGGAATTGATAGAGCGAGAGACGGAACTGAGAGAGCAAGAGAGACGGAACTGAGAGAGTGACGATGGAACTGAGAGAGAGAGAGACGGAACTGAGAGAGAGTGAGACGGAACTGAGAGAGAGCGAGACGGAACTGAGAGAGAGAGAGAGAGACTGAACTGAGACAGCGAGAGAGACGGAACTGAGAGAGAGAGAGATGAAACAGAGAGAGAGAGAGACGGAACTGAGAGAGAGACGGAATTGAGAAAGCGAGAGACAGAACTGAGAGAGCAATAGAGACGGATCTGAGCGAGAGAGAGAAACGGAACTGAGAGAGAGAGAGAGAGACGGAACTGGGAGAGAGACGGAACTGACAGAGAGATGGAACTGAGAGAGAGAGAGACGGAACAGAGAGAGAGAGCGACAGAACTGAGAGAGAGAGAGAGAGAGACGGAACTGAGAGAGAGAGAGAGACGGAACTGAGAGAGAGACGGAACTGAGAGAGAGAGAGAGACGGAATTGAGAAAGCGAGAGTCGGAACTGAGAGAGCAAGAGAGACGGATCTGAGAGAGAGAGAGAAACGGAACTGAGAGAGAGAGAGAGACGGAACTGATAGAGAGACGGAACTGCCAGAGCGAGAGAGACGGAACTGGGAGAGAGACAGAACTGAGAGAGAGCGAGATGGAACTGAGAGAGCAAGAGAGTCAGAACTGAGAGAGAGAGAGATGGAACTGAGAGAGAGAGAGAGAGACGGAACTGAGAGAGAGCGAGACGGAACTGAGAGAGAGAGAGAGAGAGACTGAACTGAGAGAGAGATGGAACTATGAGAGAGAGTGAGACGGAATTGAGAAAGCGAGAGACGGAACTGAGAGAGCAAGAGAGACGGAACTGAGAGAGAGAGAGTGAGACGGAACTGATAGAGAGCGAGACGGAACTGAGAGAGAGAGAGAGAGAGACTGAACTGAGAGAGAGATGGAACTATGAGAGAGAGTGAGACGGAATTGAGAAAGCGAGAGACGGAACTGAGAGAGCAAGAGAGACGGATCTGAGAGAGAGAGAGAAATGGAACTGAGAGAGAGAGAGAGAGACGGAACTGAGAGAGAGATGGAACTGACAGAGAGAGAGAGACGGAACTGGGAGAGAGAGGTTACTGAGAGAGAGATGGAACTGAGAGAGCGATAGAGACGGAACTGAGAGAGAGACGGAACTGAGAGAGAGAGAGAGCAGGAACTGAGAGAGCGAGTGAGATGGAACGGAGAGAGAGAGCGACAGAACTGAGAGAGAGAGAGAGAGAGAGACGGAACTGAGAGAGAGAGGGAACTGAGAGAGAGCGAGATGGAACTGAGAGAGCAAGAGACGGAACTCAGAGAGAGAGAGAGATGGCACTGAGAGAGAGAGAGAGAGAGACGGAACTGAGAGAGAGAGAGAGAGACGGAACTGAGAGAGCGATAGAGACGGAACTGATAGAGAGACGGAACTGAGAGAGAGAGAGACGGAACTGAGAGAGCGAGAGAGATGGAGCTGAGAGAGAGACGGAACTGAGAGAGAGAGAGAGAGACGGAACTGAGAGAGAGACGGAACTGAGAGAGAGAGAGACGGAACTGAGAGAGAGAGAGAGATGGAACTGAGAGAGAGAGAGACGGAACTGAGAGAGAGATGGAACTGAGAGACAGAGACGGAACTGAGAGAGAGAGAGAGACAGAACTGAGACAGCGAGAGAGACGGAACTGAGAGAGAGAGAGATGAAACAGAGAGAGAGAGAGACGGAACTGAGAGAGAGAGAGAAGAAACTGAGAGAGAGACAGAACTGAGAGAGAGAGAGAGAGACAGAACTGAGAGAGGGAGAGAGACGGAACTGAGAGAGAGAGAGAGAGAGAGAGACGGAACTGAGAGAGAGAGAGAGACGGAACTGAGAGAGCGAGAGAGAGATGGAACTGAGAGAGAGAGACGGAACTGAGAGACAGAGACGGAACTGAGCGAGAGAGCGAGACGGAACTGAGAGAGAGAGAGAGAGAGAGAGAGAGAGAGAGAGACGGAAATGAGAGAGAGAGAGAGAGAGACTGAACTGAGAGAGAGACGGAATTGAGAAAGCGAGAGACAGAACTGAGAGAGCAATAGAGACGGATCTGAGAGAGAGAGAGAAACGGAACTGAGAGAGAGAGAGAGAGACGGAACTGGGAGAGAGACGGAACTGACAGAGAGATGGAACTGAGAGAGAGAGAGACGGAACAGAGAGAGAGAGCGACAGAACTGAGAGAGAGAGAGAGAGAGACGGAACTGAGAGAGAGAGAGAGACGGAACTGAGAGAGAGACGGAACTGAGAGAGAGAGAGAGACGGAATTGAGAAAGCGAGAGTCGGAACTGAGAGAGCAAGAGAGACGGATCTGAGAGAGAGAGAGAAACGGAACTGAGAGAGAGAGAGAGACGGAACTGATAGAGAGACGGAACTGCCAGAGCGAGAGAGACGGAACTGGGAGAGAGACAGAACTGAGAGAGAGCGAGATGGAACTGAGAGAGCAAGAGAGTCAGAACTGAGAGAGAGAGAGATGGAACTGAGAGAGAGAGAGAGAGACGGAACTGAGAGAGCGAGAGAGAGAGAGGAAACTGAGAGAGAGAGAGACGGAACTGAGAGAGCGACAGGGAGGGAAGTGAGAGAGAGAGAGACAGAATTGAGAGCGCGAGAGACGGAACCGAGAAAGAGACAAAACTGAGAGAGAGACACGGATCTGAGAGAGAGAGAGACGGAACTGAGAGAGCGAGAAATGGAACTGAGACTGAGAGAGAGAGGGAACTGAGACCGAGAGAGACGGAACTGAGAGAGAGAGAGAGACGGAACTGAGAGAGAGATGGAATTGATAGAGCGAGAGACGGAACTGAGAGAGCAAGAGAGACGGAACTGAGAGAGTGACGATGGAACTGAGAGAGAGAGAGACGGAACTGAGAGAGAGTGAGACGGAACTGAGAGAGAGCGAGACGGAACTGAGAGAGAGAGAGAGAGAGACTGAACTGAGAGAGAGATGGAACTATGAGAGAGAGTGAGACGGAATTGAGAAAGCGAGAGACGGAACTGAGAGAGCAAGAGAGACGGATCTGAGAGAGAGAGAGAAATGGAACTGAGAGAGAGAGAGAGAGACGGAACTGAGAGAGAGATGGAACTGACAGAGAGAGAGAGATGGAACTGGGAGAGAGAGGGAACTGAGAGAGAGATGGAACTGAGAGAGCGATAGAGACGGAACTGAGAGAGAGACGGAACTGAGAGAGAGAGAGAGCCGGAACTGAGAGAGCGAGAGAGATGGAACTGAGAGAGAGAGCGACAGAACTGAGAGAGAGAGAGAGAGAGACGGAACTGAGAGAGAGAGGGAACTGAGAGAGAGCGAGATGGAACTGAGAGAGCAAGAGACGGAACTCAGAGAGAGAGAGAGATGGCACTGAGAGAGAGAGAGAGAGAGACGGAACTGAGAGAGAGAGAGAGAGACGGAACTGAGAGAGCGATAGAGACGGAACTGAGAGAGCGATAGAGACGGAACTGAGAGAGAGAGAGACGGAACTGAGAGAGCGAGAGAGATGGAGCTGAGAGAGAGACGGAACTGAGAGAGAGAGAGAGAGAGACGGAACTGAGAGAGAGACGGAACTGAGAGAGAGAGAGACGGAACTGAGAGAGAGAGACGGAACTGAGAGAGAGAGAGACGGAACAGAGAGAGAGAGCGACAGAACTGAGAGAGAGAGAGAGAGAGAGAGACGGAACTGAGAGAGAGAGAGAGACGGAACTGAGAGAGAGACGGAACTGAGAGAGAGAGAGAGGCGGAACTGAGAGAGCGGGATAGACGGAACTGAGAGATAGACGGAACTGAGAGAGAGAGAGACAGAACTGAGAGAGAGACGGAACTGAGAGAGAGAGAGACGGAACTGAGAGAGAGAGAGAGACAGAACTGAGAGAGACGGAACTGAGAGAGAGATGGAACTGAGAGACAGAGACGGAACTCAGAGAGAGAGAGAGAGAGACAGAACTGAGACAGCGAGAGAGACAGAACTGAGAGAGAGAGAGATGAAACAGAGAGAGAGAGAGACGGAACTGAGAGAGAGAGAGACGCAACTGAGCGAGAGAGAGAGACGGAACTGAGAGAGAGACGGAATTGAGAGAGCGAGAGAGATGGAACTGAGAGAGAGAGAGAGAGACGGAACTGAGAGAGCGAGAGACGGAACTGAGAGAGCAAGAGAGACCGAACTGAGACAGAGTGAGACGGAACTGAGAGAGAGAGAGAGAGAGAGAGAGACGGAAATGAGAGAGAGAGAGAGACTGAACTGAGAGAGAGACGGAACTGTGAGAGAGAGAGAGACGGAATTGAGAAAGCGAGAGACGGAACTGAGAGAGCAAGAGAGACGGATCTGAGAGAGAGAGAGAAACGGGACTGAGAGAGAGAGAGAGACGGAACTGAGAGAGAGACGGAACTGACAGAGAGAGAGAGACGGAACTGGGAGAGAGACAGAACTGAGAGAGAGATGGAACTGAGAGAGAGAGAGACGGAACAGAGAGAGAGAGCAACAGTACTGAGAGAGAGAGAGAGAGAGACGGAACTGAGAGAGAGATGGAACTGAGAGAGCAAGAGACGGAACTGAGAGTGAGAGAGAGAAGGAACTGAGAGAGAACGAGACGGAACCGAGAAAGAGACAAAACTGAGAGAGAGAGACGGATCTGAGAGAGAGAGAGACGGAACTGAGAGAGCGAGAAATGGAACTGAGACTGAGAGAGAGAGGGAACTGAGACCGAGAGAGACGGAAC
The DNA here is from genome assembly GCF_044704955.1 of Pristiophorus japonicus. NCBI lineage: Eukaryota > Metazoa > Chordata > Chondrichthyes > Pristiophoridae > Pristiophorus > Pristiophorus japonicus. Next base: position 222,606,888 of record NC_091978.1, read on the forward strand.
TGAGAGAGAGCGAGACGGAACTGAGAGAGAGAGAGAGAGAGAGACTGAACTGAGAGAGAGATGGAACTATGAGAGAGAGTGAGACGGAATTGAGAAAGCGAGAGACAGAACTGAGAGAGCAAGAGAGACGGATCTGAGAGAGAGAGAGAAATGGAACTGAGAGAGAGAGAGAGAGACGGAACTGAGAGAGAGATGGAACTGACAGAGAGAGAGAGACGGAACTGGGAGAGAGAGGGAACTGAGAGAGAGATGGAACTGAGAGAGCGATAGAGACGGAACTGAGAGAGAGACGGAACTGAGAGAGAGAGAGAGCTGGAACTGAGAGAGCGAGAGAGATGGAACTGAGAGAGAGAGCGACAGAACTGAGAGAGAGAGAGAGAGAGACGGAACTGAGAGAGAGAGGGAACTGAGAGAGAGCGAGATGGAACTGAGAGAGCAAGAGACGGAACTCAGAGAGAGAGAGAGATGGCACTGAGAGAGAGAGAGAGAGAGACGGAACTGAGAGAGAGAGAGAGAGACGGAACTGAGAGAGCGATAGAGACGGAACTGAGAGAGAGACGGAACTGAGAGAGAGAGAGACGGAACTGAGAGAGCGAGAGAGATGGAGCTGAGAGTGAGACGGAACTGAGAGAGAGAGAGAGAGACGGAACTGAGAGAGAGAGAGACGGAACTGAGAGAGAGAGAGACGGAACTGAGAGAGAGAGAGAGATGGAACTGAGAGAGAGAGAGACGGAACTGAGAGAGAGATGGAACTGAGAGACAGAGACGGAACTGAGAGAGAGAGAGAGACAGAACTGAGACAGCGAGAGAGACGGAACTGAGAGAGAGAGAGATGAAACAGAGAGAGAGAGAGATGGAACTGAGAGAGAGAGAGAAGAAACTGAGAGAGAGACAGAACTGAGAGAGAGAGAGAGAGACGGAACTGATAGAGAGAGAGAGACGGAACTGAGAGAGCGAGAGAGAGATGGAACTGAGAGAGAGAGACGGAACTGAGAGAGAGAGAGAGAGAGAGAGAGAGAGAGACGGAAATGAGAGAGAGAGAGAGAGAGACTGAACTGAGAGAGAGACGGAATTGAGAAAGCGAGAGACAGAACTGAGAGAGAGAGCGAGACGGAACTGAGAGAGAGAGAGAGAGAGAGAGAGAGAGAGAAACGGAACTGAGAGAGAGAGAGAGTGACGGCACTGGGAGAGCGACAGAACTGACAGAGAGATGGAACTGAGAGAGAGAGAGACGGAACAGAGAGAGAGAGCGACAGAACTGAGAGAGAGAGAGACGGAACTGAGAGAGAGAGAGAGACGGAACTGAGAGAGAGACGGAACTGAGAGAGAGAGAGAGACGGAACTGAGAGAGCGGGAGAGACGGAACTGAGAGAGAGACGGAACTGAGAGAGAGAGAGACAGAACTGAGAGAGAGACGGAACTGAGAGAGAGAGAGACGGAACTGAGAGAGAGAGAGAGAGACGGAACTGAGAGAGAGAGAGACGGAACTGAGAGAGAGATGGAACTGAGAGACAGAGACGGAACTGAGACAGCGAGAGAGACAGAACTGGGAGAGAGAGAGATGAAACAGAGAGAGAGAGAGACGGAACTGAGAGAGAGAGAGATGGAACTGAGAGACAGAGACGGAACTGAGAGAGAGAGAGACAGAACTGAGACAGCGAGAGAGACGGAACTGAGAGAGAGAGAGATGAAACAGAGAGAGAGAGAGACGGAACTGAGAGAGAGAGAGAAGAAACTGAGAGAGAGACAGAACTGAGAGAGAGATGGAACTGAGAGAGCAAGAGACGGAACTGAGAGTGAGAGAGAGAAGGAACTGAGAGAGAACGAGACGGAACCGAGAAAGAGACAAAACTGAGAGAGAGAGACGGATCTGAGAGAGAGAGAGACGGAACTGAGAGAGCGAGAAATGGAACTGAGACTGAGAGAGAGAGGGAACTGAGACCGAGAGAGACGGAACTGAGAGAGAGCGAGACGGAACTGAGAGAGAGAGAGAGAGAGAGACTGAACTGAGAGAGAGATGGAACTATGAGAGAGAGTGAGACGGAATTGAGAAAGCGAGAGACAGAACTGAGAGAGCAAGAGAGACGGATCTGAGAGAGAGAGAGAAATGGAACTGAGAGAGAGAGAGAGAGACGGAACTGAGAGAGAGATGGAACTGACAGAGAGAGAGAGACGGAACTGGGAGAGAGAGGGAACTGAGAGAGAGATGGAACTGAGAGAGCGATAGAGACGGAACTGAGAGAGAGACGGAACTGAGAGAGAGAGAGAGCTGGAACTGAGAGAGCGAGAGAGATGGAACTGAGAGAGAGAGCGACAGAACTGAGAGAGAGAGAGAGAGAGACGGAACTGAGAGAGAGAGGGAACTGAGAGAGAGCGAGATGGAACTGAGAGAGCAAGAGACGGAACTCAGAGAGAGAGAGAGATGGCACTGAGAGAGAGAGAGAGAGAGACGGAACTGAGAGAGAGAGAGAGAGACGGAACTGAGAGAGCGATAGAGACGGAACTGAGAGAGAGACGGAACTGAGAGAGAGAGAGACGGAACTGAGAGAGCGAGAGAGATGGAGCTGAGAGTGAGACGGAACTGAGAGAGAGAGAGAGAGACGGAACTGAGAGAGAGAGAGACGGAACTGAGAGAGAGAGAGACGGAACTGAGAGAGAGAGAGAGATGGAACTGAGAGAGAGAGAGACGGAACTGAGAGAGAGATGGAACTGAGAGACAGAGACGGAACTGAGAGAGAGAGAGAGACAGAACTGAGACAGCGAGAGAGACGGAACTGAGAGAGAGAGAGATGAAACAGAGAGAGAGAGAGATGGAACTGAGAGAGAGAGAGAAGAAACTGAGAGAGAGACAGAACTGAGAGAGAGAGAGAGAGACGGAACTGATAGAGAGAGAGAGACGGAACTGAGAGAGCGAGAGAGAGATGGAACTGAGAGAGAGAGACGGAACTGAGAGAGAGATGGAACTGAGAGACAGAGACGGAACTGAGAGAGAGAGCGAGACGGAACTGAGAGAGAGAGAGAGAGAGAGAGAGAGAGAGACGGAAATGAGAGAGAGAGAGAGAGAGACTGAACTGAGAGAGAGACGGAATTGAGAAAGCGAGAGACAGAACTGAGAGAGAGAGCGAGACGGAACTGAGAGAGAGAGAGAGAGAGAGAGAGAGAGAGAGAAACGGAACTGAGAGAGAGAGAGAGTGACGGCACTGGGAGAGCGACAGAACTGACAGAGAGATGGAACTGAGAGAGAGAGAGACGGAACAGAGAGAGAGAGCGACAGAACTGAGAGAGAGAGAGACGGAACTGAGAGAGAGAGAGAGACGGAACTGAGAGAGAGACGGAACTGAGAGAGAGAGAGAGACGGAACTGAGAGAGCGGGAGAGACGGAACTGAGAGAGAGACGGAACTGAGAGAGAGAGAGACAGAACTGAGAGAGAGACGGAACTGAGAGAGAGAGAGACGGAACTGAGAGAGAGAGAGAGAGACGGAACTGAGAGAGAGAGAGACGGAACTGAGAGAGAGATGGAACTGAGAGACAGAGACGGAACTGAGACAGCGAGAGAGACAGAACTGGGAGAGAGAGAGATGAAACAGAGAGAGAGAGAGACGGAACTGAGAGAGAGAGAGATGGAACTGAGAGACAGAGACGGAACTGAGAGAGAGAGAGACAGAACTGAGACAGCGAGAGAGACAGTACTGAGAGAGAGAGTGATGAAACAGAGAGAGAGAGAGACGGAACTGAGAGAGAGAGAGACGCAACTGAGAGAGAGAGAGACGGACCTGAGAGAGAGACGGAATTGAGAGAGCGAGAGAGATGGAACTGAGAGAGAGAGAGAGACGGAACTGAGAGAGTGACAGATGGAACTGAGAGAGAGAGAGACGGAACTGAGAGAGAGAGAGAGACCGAACTGAGACAGAGTGAGACGGAACTGAGAGAGAGAGAGAGAGAGAGAGACGGAACTGAGAGAGCGAGAGAGACGGAACTGAGAGAAAGAGAGAGACGGAACTGAGAGAGAGAGAGAGAGATGGAACTGAGAGAGAGAGAGAGACGGAACTGAGACAGCGAGAGAGACAGAACTGAAAGAGAGAGAGAGAGACGGAACTGAGAGAGAGAGAGACGGAACTGAGAGAGAGAGAGACGGAATTGAGAGAGCGAGAAAGATGGAACTGAGAGAGGATGACGGAATTGAGAGAGCGAGAGAGACGGAACTGAGAGAAAGAGAGAGAGTCGGAACTGAGGGAGAGAGAGAGACGAAACTGAGCGAGAGAGAGAGAGAGAGAGAGAGAGAGAGAGCCGGAACTGAGAGACAGATGGAATTGAGAGAGTGAGAGACGGAACTGAGAGAGCAAGAGAGACGGAACTGAGAGAGTGACAGATGGAACTGAGAGAGAGAGAGCGACGGAACTGAGAGAGAGAGAGACGGAACTGAGAGTGAGCGAAACGGAACTGAGAGAGAGAGAGAGAGAGAGATGGAAATGAGAGAGAGAGAGAGAGAGACTGAACTGAGAGAGAGACGGAATTGAGAAAGCGAGAGACAGAACTGAGAGAGCAGGAGCGACGGATCCGAGAGAGAGAGAGAGACGGAACTGGGAGAGAGACGGAACTGACAGAGAGATGGAACTGAGAGAGAGAGAGACGGAACAGAGAGAGAGAGCGACAGAACTGAGAGAGAGAGAGAGAGAGAGACGGAACTGAGAGAGAGAGAGAGACGGAACTGAGAGAGAGACGGAACTGAGAGAGAGAGAGACGGAACTGAGAGAGAGACAGAACTGAGACAGCGAGAGAGACAGAACTGAGAGAGAAAGAGATGAAACAGAGAGAGAGAGAGACGGAACTGAGAGAGAGAGAGACGCAACTGAGCGAGAGAGAGAGACGGAACTGAGAGAGAGACGGAATTGAGAGAGCGAGAGAGATGGACCTGAGAGAGAGAGAGAGAGACGGAACTGAGAGAGTGAGCGACGGAACTGAGAGAGCAAGAGAGACGGAACTGAGAGAGTGACAGACGGAACTGAGAGAGAGAGAGACGGAACTGAGAGAGAGAGAGAGACCGAACTGAGACAGAGTGAGACGGAACTGAGAGAGAGAGAGAGAGAGAGACGGAAATGAGAGAGAGAGAGAGAGACTGAACTGAGAGAGAGACGGAACTGTGAGAGCGACAGGGAGGGAAGTGAGAGAGAGAGAGACAGAATTGAGAGCGCGAGAGACGGAACCGAGAAAGAGACAAAACTGAGAGAGAGACACGGATCTGAGAGAGAGAGAAACGGAACTGAGAGAGCGAGAAATGGAACTGAGACTGAGAGAGAGAGGGAACTGAGACCGAGAGAGACGGAACTGAGAGAGAGAGAGAGACGGAACTGAGAGAGAGATGGAATTGATAGAGCGAGAGACGGAACTGAGAGAGCAAGAGAGACGGAACTGAGAGAGTGACGATGGAACTGAGAGAGAGAGAGACGGAACTGAGAGAGAGTGAGACGGAACTGAGAGAGAGCGAGACGGAACTGAGAGAGAGAGAGAGAGACTGAACTGAGAGAGAGATGGAACTATGAGAGAGAGTGAGACGGAATTGAGAAAGCGAGAAACGGAACTGAGAGAGCAAGAGAGACGGAACTGAGAGAGAGATGGAACTGACAGAGAGAGAGAGACGGAACTGGGAGAGAGAGGGAACTGAGAGAGAGATGGAACTGAGAGAGTGATAGAGACAGAACTGAGAGAGAGACGGAACTGAGAGAGAGAGAGAGCCGGAACTGAGAGAGCGAGAGAGATGGAACTGAGAGAGAGAGCGACAGAACTGAGAGAAAGAGAGAGAGAGACGGAACTGAGAGAGAGAGGGAACTGAGAGAGAGCGAGATGGAACTGAGAGAGCAAGAGACGTAACTCAGAGAGAGAGAGAGATGGCACTGAGAGAGAGAGAGAGAGAGACGGAACTGAGAGAGAGAGAGAGAGACGGAACTGAGAGAGCGATAGAGACGGAACTGAGAGAGAGACGGAACTGAGAGAGAGAGAGACGGAACTGAGAGAGAGAGAGAGAGACGGAACTGAGAGAGAGACGGAACTGAGAGAGAGGGAGACGGAACTGAGAGAGAGAGAGACGGAACTGAGAGAGAGCGAAACTGAACTGAGAGAGAGAGAGAGAGAGAGAGAGAGAGACGGAAATGAGAGAGAGAGAGAGAGAGACTGAACTGAGAGAGAGACGGAATTGAGAAAGCGAGAGACAGAACTGAGAGAGCAGGAGAGACGGATCCGACAGAGAGAGAGAGACGGAACTGGGAGAGAGACGGAACTGACAGAGAGATGGAACTGAGAGAGAGAGAGACGGAACTGAGAGAGCGAGAAATGGAACTGAGACTGAGAGAGAGAGGGAACTGAGACCGAGAGAGACGGAACTGAGAGAGAGCGAGATGGAACTGAGAGAGCAAGAGACGGAACTCAGAGAGAGAGAGTGATGGCACTGAGAGAGAGAGAGAGAGAGACGGAACTGAGAGAGAGAGAGAGAGACGGAACTGAGAGAGAGAGAGAGAGACGGAACTGAGAGAGCGATAGAGACGGAACTGAGAGAGAGACGGAACTGAGAGAGAGAGAGACGGAACTGAGAGAGCGAGAGAGATGGAGCAGAGAGAGAGACGGAACTGAGAGAGAGAGAGAGAGACGGAACTGAGAGAGAGATGGAACTGAGAGACAGAGACAGAACTGAGAGAGAGAGAGAGAGACAGAACTGAGACAGCGAGAGAGACAGAACTGAGAGAGAGAGAGATGAAACAGAGAGAGAGAGAGACGGAACTGAGAGAGAGAGAGACGCAACTGAGCGAGAGAGAGAGACGGAACTGAGAGAGAGACGGAATTGAGAGAGCGAGAGAGATGGACCTGAGAGAGAGAGAGAGAGACGGAACTGAGAGAGAGAGCGACGGAACTGAGAGAGCAAGAGAGACGGAACTGAGAGAGTGACAGACGGAACTGAGAGAGAGAGAGACGGAACTGAGAGAGAGAGAGAGACCGAACTGAGACAGAGTGAGACGGAACTGAGAGAGAGAGAGAGAGAGAGACGGAAATGAGAGAGAGAGAGAGAGACTGAACTGAGAGAGAGACGGAACTGTGAGAGCGACAGGGAGGGAAGTGAGAGAGAGAGAGACAGAATTGAGAGCGCGAGAGACGGAACCGAGAAAGAGACAAAACTGAGAGAGAGACACGGATCTGAGAGAGAGAGAGACGGAACTGAGAGAGCGAGAAATGGAACTGAGACTGAGAGAGAGAGGGAACTGAGACCGAGAGAGACGGAACTGAGAGAGAGAGAGAGACGGAACTGAGAGAGAGATGGAATTGATAGAGCGAGAGGCGGAACTGAGAGAGCAAGAGAGACGGAACTGAGAGAGTGACGATGGAACTGAGAGAGAGAGAGACGGAACTGAGAGAGAGTGAGACGGAACTGAGAGAGAGCGAGACGGAACTGAGAGAGAGAGAGAGAGACTGAACTGAGAGAGAGATGGAACTATGAGAGAGAGTGAGACGGAATTGAGAAAGCGAGAGACGGAACTGAGAGAGCAAGAGAGACGGAACTGAGAGAGAGATGGAACTGACAGAGAGAGAGAGACGGAACTGGGAGAGAGAGGGAACTGAGAGAGAGATGGAACTGAGAGAGTGATAGAGACAGAACTGAGAGAGAGACGGAACTGAGAGAGAGAGAGAGCCGGAACTGAGAGAGCGAGAGAGATGGAACTGAGAGAGAGAGCGACAGAACTGAGAGAAAGAGAGAGAGAGACGGAACTGAGAGAGAGAGGGAACTGAGAGAGCGAGATGAAACTGAGAGAGCAAGAGACGGAACTCAGAGAGAGAGAGAGATGGCACTGAGAGAGAGAGAGAGAGAGACGGAACTGAGAGAGAGAGAGAGAGACGGAACTGAGAGAGCGATAGAGACGGAACTGAGAGAGAGACGGAACTGAGAGAGAGAGAGACGGAACTGAGAGAGCGAGAGAGATCGAGCTGAGAGAGAGACGGAACTGAGAGAGAGAGAGAGAGACGGAACTGAGAGAGAGACGGAACTGAGAGAGAGGGAGACGGAACTGAGAGAGAGAGAGACGGAACTGAGAGAGAGCGAAACTGAACTGAGAGAGAGAGAGAGAGAGAGAGAGAGAGACGGAAATGAGAGAGAGAGAGAGAGAGACTGAACTGAGAGAGAGACGGAATTGAGAAAGCGAGAGACAGAACTGAGAGAGCAGGAGAGACGGATCCGACAGAGAGAGAGAGACGGAACTGGGAGAGAGACGGAACTGACAGAGAGATGGAACTGAGAGAGAGAGAGACGGAACTGAGAGAGCGAGAAATGGAACTGAGACTGAGAGAGAGAGGGAACTGAGACCGAGAGAGACGGAACTGAGAGAGAGCGAGATGGAACTGAGAGAGCAAGAGACGGAACTCAGAGAGAGAGAGTGATGGCACTGAGAGAGAGAGAGAGAGAGACGGAACTGAGAGAGAGAGAGAGAGACGGAACTGAGAGAGAGAGAGAGAGACGGAACTGAGAGAGCGATAGAGACGGAACTGAGAGAGAGACGGAACTGAGAGAGAGAGAGACGGAACTGAGAGAGCGAGAGAGATGGAGCTGAGAGAGAGACGGAACTGAGAGAGAGAGAGAGAGACGGAACTGAGAGAGAGATGGAACTGAGAGACAGAGACAGAACTGAGAGAGAGAGAGAGAGACAGAACTGAGACAGCGAGAGAGACAGAACTGAGAGAGAGAGAGATGAAACAGAGAGAGAGAGAGACGGAACTGAGAGAGAGAGAGACGCAACTGAGCGAGAGAGAGAGACGGAACTGAGAGAGAGACGGAATTGAGAGAGCGAGAGAGATGGACCTGAGAGAGAGAGAGAGAGACGGAACTGAGAGAGCGAGCGACGGAACTGAGAGAGCAAGAGAGACGGAACTGAGAGAGTGACAGACGGAACTGAGAGAGAGAGAGACGGAACTGAGAGAGAGAGAGAGACCGAACTGAGACAGAGTGAGACGGAACTGAGAGAGAGAGAGAGAGAGAGAGACGGAAATGAGAGAGAGAGAGAGAGACTGAACTGAGAGAGAGACGGAACTGTGAGAGCGACAGGGAGGGAAGTGAGAGAGAGAGAGACAGAATTGAGAGCGCGAGAGACGGAACCGAGAAAGAGACAAAACTGAGAGAGAGACACGGATCTGAGAGAGAGAGAGACGGAACTGAGAGAGCGAGAAATGGAACTGAGACTGAGAGAGAGAGGGAACTGAGACCGAGAGAGACGGAACTGAGAGAGAGAGAGAGACGGAACTGAGAGAGAGATGGAATTGATAGAGCGAGAGGCGGAACTGAGAGAGCAAGAGAGACGGAACTGAGAGAGTGACGATGGAACTGAGAGAGAGAGAGACGGAACTGAGAGAGAGTGAGACGGAACTGAGAGAGAGCGAGACGGAACTGAGAGAGAGAGAGAGAGACTGAACTGAGAGAGAGATGGAACTATGAGAGAGAGTGAGACGGAATTGAGAAAGCGAGAGACGGAACTGAGAGAGCAAGAGAGACGGAACTGAGAGAGAGATGGAACTGACAGAGAGAGAGAGACGGAACTGGGAGAGAGAGGGAACTGAGAGAGAGATGGAACTGAGAGAGTGATAGAGACAGAACTGAGAGAGAGACGGAACTGAGAGAGAGAGAGAGCCGGAACTGAGAGAGCGAGAGAGATGGAACTGAGAGAGAGAGCGACAGAACTGAGAGAAAGAGAGAGAGAGACGGAACTGAGAGAGAGAGGGAACTGAGAGAGAGCGAGATGGAACTGAGAGAGCAAGAGACGGAACTCAGAGAGAGAGAGAGATGGCACTGAGAGAGAGAGAGAGAGAGACGGAACTGAGAGAGAGAGAGAGAGACGGAACTGAGAGAGCGATAGAGACGGAACTGAGAGAGAGACGGAACTGAGAGAGAGAGAGACGGAACTGAGAGAGCGAGAGAGATGGAGCTGAGAGAGAGACGGAACTGAGAGAGAGAGAGAGAGACGGAACTGAGAGAGAGACGGAACTGAGAGAGAGGGAGACGGAACTGAGAGAGAGAGAGACGGAACTGAGAGAGAGCGAAACTGAACTGAGAGAGAGAGAGAGAGAGAGAGAGAGAGACGGAAATGAGAGAGAGAGAGAGAGAGACTGAACTGAGAGAGAGACGGAATTGAGAAAGCGAGAGACAGAACTGAGAGAGCAGGAGAGACGGATCCGACAGAGAGAGAGAGACGGAACTGGGAGAGAGACGGAACTGACAGAGAGATGGAACTGAGAGAGAGAGAGACGGAACTGAGAGAGCGAGAAATGGAACTGAGACTGAGAGAGAGAGGGAACTGAGACCGAGAGAGACGGAACTGAGAGAGAGCGAGATGGAACTGAGAGAGCAAGAGACGGAACTCAGAGAGAGAGAGTGATGGCACTGAGAGAGAGAGAGAGAGAGACGGAACTGAGAGAGAGAGAGAGAGACGGAACTGAGAGAGAGAGAGAGAGACGGAACTGAGAGAGCGATAGAGACGGAACTGAGAGAGAGACGGAACTGAGAGAGAGAGAGACGGAACTGAGAGAGCGAGAGAGATGGAGCTGAGAGAGAGACGGAACTGAGAGAGAGAGAGAGAGACGGAACTGAGAGAGAGACGGAACTGAGAGAGAGAGAGACGGAACTGAGAGAGAGAGAGACGGAACTGAGAGAGAGAGAGACGGAACAGAGAGAGAGAGCGACAGAACTGAGAGAGAGAGAGAGAGAGAGAGAGACGGAACTGAGAGAGAGAGAGAGACGGAACTGAGAGAGAGACGGAACTGAGAGAGAGAGAGACGGAACTGAGAGAGCGGGATAGACGGAACTGAGAGATAGACGGAACTGAGAGAGAAAGAGACAGAACTGAGAGAGAGACGGAACTGAGAGAGAGAGAGACGGAACTGAGAGAGAGAGAGAGAGACGGAACTGAGAGAGAGATGGAACTGAGAGACAGAGACGGAACTCAGAGAGAGAGAGAGAGAGACAGAACTGAGACAGCGAGAGAGACTGAACTGAGAGAGAGAGAGATGAAACAGAGAGAGAGAGAGACGGAACTGAGAGAGAGAGAGAGACGCAACTGAGCGAGAGCGAGAGACGGAACTGAGAAAGTGACAGATGGAACTGAGAGAGAGAGAGAGACGGAACTGAGAGAGAGAGAGAGAGACCGAACTGAGACAGAGTGAGACGGAACTGAGAGAGAGAGAGAGAGAGAGAGACGGAAATGAGAGAGAGAGAGAGACTGAACTGAGAGAGAGACGGAACTGTGAGAGAGAGAGAGACGGAATTGAGAAAGCGAGAGACGGAACTGAGAGAGCAAGAGAGACGGATCTGAGAGAGAGAGAGAAACGGGACTGAGAGAGAGAGAGAGACGGAACTGAGAGAGAGACGGAACTGACAGAGAGAGAGAGACGGAACTGGGAGAGAGACAGAACTGAGAGAGAGATGGAACTGAGAGAGAGAGAGACGGAACAGAGAGAGAGAGCGACAGTACTGAGAGAGAGAGAGAGAGAGACGGAACTGAGAGAGAGACGGAACTGAGAGAGAGTGAGATGGAACTGAGAGAGCAAGAGACGGAACTGAGAGTGAGAGAGAGACGGAACTGAGAGAGAATGAGACGGAACTGAGAGAGAGAGAGACTGAACTGAGAGAGAGACGGAACTGTGAGAGAGAGAGAGACGGAATTGAGAAAGCGAGAGTCGGAACTGAGAGAGCAAGAGAGACGGATCTGAGAGAGAGAGAGAAACAGAACTGAGAGAGAGAGAGAGACGCAACTGAGTCAGAGAGAGAGACGGAACTGAGAGAGAGACGGAATTGAGAGAGCGAGAGAGATGGAACTGAGAGAGAGAGAGAGAGACGGAACTGAGAGAGCGAGAGACGGAACTGAGAGAGCAAGAGAGACGGAACTGAGAGAGTGACAGATGGAACTGAGAGAGAGAGAGACGGAACTGAGAGAGAGAGAGAGACCGAACTGAGACAGAGTGAGACGGAACTGAGAGAGAGAGAGAGAGAGACGGAAATGAGAGAGAGAGAGAGACTGAACTGAGAGAGAGACGGAACTGTGAGAGAGAGAGAGACGGAATTGAGAAAGCGAGAGACGGAACTGAGAGAGCAAGAGAGACGGATCTGAAAGAGAGAGAGAAACGGGACTGAGAGAGAGAGAGAGACGGAACTGAGAGAGAGACGGAACTGACAGAGAGAGAGAGATGGAACTGGGAGAGAGACAGAACTGAGAGAGAGATGGAACTGAGAGAGAGAGAGACGGAACAGAGAGAGAGAGCGACAGTACTGAGAGAGAGAGAGAGAGACGGAACTGAGAGAGAGACGGAACTGAGAGAGAGTGAGATGGAACTGAGAGAGCAAGAGACGGAACTGAGAGTGAGAGAGAGACGGAACTGAGAGAGAGAGAGAGAGAGACTGAACTGAGAGAGAGACGGAATTGAGAAAGCGAGAGACAGAACTGAGAGAGCAGGAGAGACGGATCCGACAGAGAGAGAGAGACGGAACTGGGAGAGAGACGGAACTGACAGAGAGATGGAACTGAGAGAGAGAGAGACGGAACTGAGAGAGCGAGAAATGGAACTGAGACTGAGAGAGAGAGGGAACTGAGACCGAGAGAGACGGAACTGAGAGAGAGCGAGATGGAACTGAGAGAGCAAGAGACGGAACTCAGAGAGAGAGAGTGATGGCACTGAGAGAGAGAGAGAGAGAGACGGAACTGAGAGAGAGAGAGAGAGACGGAACTGAGAGAGAGAGAGAGAGACGGAACTGAGAGAGCGATAGAGACGGAACTGAGAGAGAGACGGAACTGAGAGAGAGAGAGACGGAACTGAGAGAGCGAGAGAGATGGAGCTGAGAGAGAGACGGAACTGAGAGAGAGAGAGAGAGACGGAACTGAGAGAGAGACGGAACTGAGAGAGAGAGAGACGGAACTGAGAGAGAGAGAGACGGAACTGAGAGAGAGAGAGACGGAACAGAGAGAGAGAGCGACAGAACTGAGAGAGAGAGAGAGAGAGAGAGAGACGGAACTGAGAGAGAGAGAGAGACGGAACTGAGAGAGAGACGGAACTGAGAGAGAGAGAGACGGAACTGAGAGAGCGGGATAGACGGAACTGAGAGATAGACGGAACTGAGAGAGAAAGAGACAGAACTGAGAGAGAGACGGAACTGAGAGAGAGAGAGACGGAACTGAGAGAGAGAGAGAGAGACGGAACTGAGAGAGAGAGAGACGGAACTGAGAGAGAGATGGAACTGAGAGACAGAGACGGAACTCAGAGAGAGAGAGAGAGAGACAGAACTGAGACAGCGAGAGAGACTGAACTGAGAGAGAGAGAGATGAAACAGAGAGAGAGAGAGACGGAACTGAGAGAGAGAGAGAGACGCAACTGAGCGAGAGCGAGAGACGGAACTGAGAAAGTGACAGATGGAACTGAGAGAGAGAGAGAGACGGAACTGAGAGAGAGAGAGAGAGACCGAACTGAGACAGAGTGAGACGGAACTGAGAGAGAGAGAGAGAGAGAGAGACGGAAATGAGAGAGAGAGAGAGACTGAACTGAGAGAGAGACGGAACTGTGAGAGAGAGAGAGACGGAATTGAGAAAGCGAGAGACGGAACTGAGAGAGCAAGAGAGACGGATCTGAGAGAGAGAGAGAAACGGGACTGAGAGAGAGAGAGACGGAACTGAGAGAGAGACGGAACTGACAGAGAGAGAGAGACGGAACTGGGAGAGAGACAGAACTGAGAGAGAGATGGAACTGAGAGAGAGAGAGACGGAACAGAGAGAGAGAGCGACAGTACTGAGAGAGAGAGAGAGAGAGACGGAACTGAGAGAGAGACGGAACTGAGAGAGAGTGAGATGGAACTGAGAGAGCAAGAGACGGAACTGAGAGTGAGAGAGAGACGGAACTGAGAGAGAATGAGACGGAACTGAGAGAGAGAGAGACTGAACTGAGAGAGAGACGGAACTGTGAGAGAGAGAGAGACGGAATTGAGAAAGCGAGAGTCGGAACTGAGAGAGCAAGAGAGACGGATCTGAGAGAGAGAGAGAAACAGAACTGAGAGAGAGAGAGAGACGCAACTGAGTCAGAGAGAGAGACGGAACTGAGAGAGAGACGGAATTGAGAGAGCGAGAGAGATGGAACTGAGAGAGAGAGAGAGAGACGGAACTGAGAGAGCGAGAGACGGAACTGAGAGAGCAAGAGAGACGGAACTGAGAGAGTGACAGATGGAACTGAGAGAGAGAGAGACGGAACTGAGAGAGAGAGAGAGACCGAACTGAGACAGAGTGAGACGGAACTGAGAGAGAGAGAGAGAGAGAGAGACGGAAATGAGAGAGAGAGAGAGACTGAACTGAGAGAGAGACGGAACTGTGAGAGAGAGAGAGACGGAATTGAGAAAGCGAGAGACGGAACTGAGAGAGCAAGAGAGACGGATCTGAAAGAGAGAGAGAAACGGGACTGAGAGAGAGAGAGAGACGGAACTGAGAGAGAGACGGAACTGACAGAGAGAGAGAGACGGAACTGGGAGAGAGACAGAACTGAGAGAGAGATGGAACTGAGAGAGAGAGAGACGGAACAGAGAGAGAGAGCGACAGTACTGAGAGAGAGAGAGAGAGACGGAACTGAGAGAGAGACGGAACTGAGAGAGAGTGAGATGGAACTGAGAGAGCAAGAGACGGAACTGAGAGTGAGAGAGAGACGGAACTGAGAGAGAACGAGACGGAACCGAGAAAGAGACAAAACTGAGAGAGAGAGATGAATCTGAGAGAGAGAGAGACGGAACTGAGAGAGCGAGAAATGGAACTGAGACTGAGAGAGAGAGGGAACTGAGACCGAGAGAGACGGAACTGAGAGAGAGAGAGAGACGGAACTGAGAGAGAGATGGAATTGATAGAGCGAGAGACGGAACTGAGAGAGCAAGAGAGACGGAACTGAGAGAGAGAGAGTGAGACGGAACTGAGAGAGAGCGAGACGGAACTGAGAGAGAGAGAGACTGAACTGAGAGAGAGATGGAACTATGAGAGAGAATGTGACGGAATTGAGAAAGCGAGAGACGGAACTGAGAGAGCCAGAGAGACGGATCTGAGAGAGAGAGAGAAATGGAACTGAGAGAGAGAGAGAGAGACGGAACTGAGAGAGAGATGGAACTGACAGAGAGAGAGAGACGGAACTGGGAGAGAGAGGGAACTGAGAGAGAGATGGAACTGAGAGAGCGATAGAGACGGAACTGAGAGAGAGACGGAACTGAGAGAGAGAGAGAGCAGGAACTGAGAGAGTGAGTGAGATGGAACGGAGAGAGAGAGCGACAGAACTGAGAGAGAGAGAGAGAGAGACGGAACTGAGAGAGAGAGGGAACTGAGAGAGAGCGAGATGGAACTGAGAGAGCAAGAGACGGAACTCAGAGAGAGAGAGAGATGGCACTGAGAGAGAGAGAGAGAGAGACGGAACTGAGAGAGAGAGAGAGAGACGGAACTGAGAGAGCGATAGAGACGGAACTGAGAGAGAGACGGAACTGAGAGAGAGAGAGACGGAACTGAGAGAGCGAGAGAGATGGAGCTGAGAGAGAGACGGAACTGAGAGAGAGAGAGAGAGACGGAACTGAGAGAGAGACGGAACTGAGAGAGAGAGAGACAGAACTGAGAGAGAGAGAGAGATGGAACTGAGAGAGAGAGAGACGGAACTGAGAGAGAGATGGAACTGAGAGACAGAGACGGAACTGAGAGAGAGAGAGATGAAACAGAGAGAGAGAGAGACGGAACTGAGAGAGAGAGAGAAGAAACTGAGAGAGAGACAGAACTGAGAGAGAGAGAGAGAGACAGAACTGAGAGAGGGAGAGAGACGGAACTGAGAGAGAGAGAGAGAGAGAGAGACGGAACTGAGAGAGAGAGAGAGACGGAACTGAGAGAGCGAGAGAGAGATGGAACTGAGAGAGAGAGACGGAACTGAGAGAGAGATGGAACTGAGAGACAGAGACGGAACTGAGCGAGAGAGCGAGACGGAACTGAGAGAGAGAGAGAGAGAGAGAGACGGAAATGAGAGAGAGAGAGAGAGAGAGACTGAACTGAGAGAGAGACGGAATTGAGAAAGCGAGAGACAGAACTGAGAGAGCAATAGAGACGGATCTGAGAGAGAGAAAGAAACGGAACTGAGAGAGAGAGAGAGAGACGGAACTGGGAGAGAGACGGAACTGACAGAGAGATGGAACTGAGAGAGAGAGAGACGGAACAGAGAGAGAGAGCGACAGAACTGAGAGAGAGAGAGAGAGAGACGGAACTGAGAGAGAGAGAGAGACGGAACTGAGAGAGAGACGGAACTGAGAGAGAGACGGAATTGAGAAAGCGAGAGTCGGAACTGAGAGAGCAAGAGAGACGGATCTGAGAGAGAGAGAGAAACGGAACTGAGAGAGAGAGAGAGACGGAACTGATAGAGAGACGGAACTGCCAGAGCGAGAGAGACGGAACTGGGAGAGAGACAGAACTGAGAGAGAGCGAGATGGAACTGAGAGAGCAAGACAGTCAGAACTGAGAGAGAGAGAGATGGAACTGAGAGAGAGAGAGAGAGACGGAACTGAGAGAGAGCGAGACGGAACTGAGAGAGAGAGAGAGAGAGACTGAACTGAGAGAGAGATGGAACTATGAGAGAGAGTGAGACGGAATTGAGAAAGCGAGAGACGGAACTGATAGAGCAAGAGAGACGGAACTGAGAGAGAGATGGAACTGACAGAGAGAGAGAGACGGAACTGGGAGAGAGAGAGAGACGGAACTGAGAGAGAGATGGAATTGATAGAGCGAGAGACGGAACTGAGAGAGCAAGAGAGACGGAACTGAGAGAGTGACGATGGAACTGAGAGAGAGAGAGACGGAACTGAGAGAGAGCGAGATAGAACTGAGAGAGCAAGAGACGGAACTCAGAGAGAGAGAGAGATGGCACTGAGAGAGAGAGAGAGAGAGACGGAACTGAGAGAGAGAGAGACGGAACTGAGAGAGAGGGAGACGGAACTGAGAGAGAGAGAGACGGAACTGAGAGAGAGCGAAACTGAACTGAGAGAGAGAGAGAGAGAGAGAGAGAGAGACGGAAATGAGAGAGAGAGAGAGAGAGAGACTGAACTGAGAGAGAGACGGAATTGAGAAAGCGAGAGACAGAACTGAGAGAGCAGGAGAGACGGATCCGACAGAGAGAGAGAGACGGAACTGGGAGAGAGACGGAACTGACAGAGAGATGGAACTGAGAGAGAGAGAGACGGAACAGAGAGAGAGAGCGACAGAACTGAGAGAGAGAGAGAGAGAGAGAGACGGAACTGAGAGAGAGAGAGAGACGGAACTGAGAGAGAGACGGAACTGAGAGAGAGAGAGAGACGGAACTGAGAGAGCGGGATAGACGGAACTGAGAGATAGACGGAACTGAGAGAGAGAGAGACAGAACTGAGAGAGAGACGGAACTGAGAGAGAGAGAGACGGAACTGAGAGAGAGAGAGAGAGACGGAACTGAGAGAGAGAGAGACGGAACTGAGAGAGAGATGGAACTGAGAGACAGAGACGGAACTCAGAGAGAGAGAGAGAGAGACAGAACTGAGACAGCGAGAGAGACAGAACTGAGAGAGAGAGAGATGAAACAGAGAGAGAGAGAGAGACGGAACTGAGAGAGAGAGAGACGCAACTGAGCGAGAGAGAGAGACGGAACTGAGAGAGAGACGGAATTGAGAGAGCGAGAGAGATGGAACTGAGAGAGAGAGCGAGAGACGGAACTGAGAGAGCAAGAGAGACGGAACTGAGAGAGTGACAGATGGAACTGAGAGAGAGAGAGACGGAACTGAGAGAGAGAGAGAGACCGAACTGAGACAGAGTGAGACGGAACTGAGAGAGAGAGAGAGAGAGAGAGACGGAAATGAGAGAGAGAGAGAGACTGAACTGAGAGAGAGACGGAACTGTGAGAGAGAGAGAGACGGAATTGAGAAAGCGAGAGACGGAACTGAGAGAGCAAGAGAGACGGATCTGAGAGAGAGAGAGAAACGGGACTGAGAGAGAGAGAGAGACGGAACTGAGAGAGAGACGGAACTGACAGAGAGAGAGAGACGGAACTGGGAGAGAGACAGAACTGAGAGAGAGATGGAACTGAGAGAGAGAGAGACGGAACAGAGAGAGAGAGCGACAGTACTGAGAGAGAGAGAGAGAGAGACGGAACTGAGAGAGAGACGGAACTGAGAGAGAGTGAGATGGAACTGAGAGAGCAAGAGACGGAACTGAGAGTGAGAGAGAGACGGAACTGAGAGAGAACGAGACGGAATCGAGAAAGGGACAAAACTGAGAGAGAGAGACGGATCTGAGAGAGAGAGAGACGGAACTGAGAGAGCGAGAAATGGAACTGAGACTGAGAGAGAGAGGGAACTGAGACCGAGAGAGACGGAACTGAGAGAGAGAGAGAGACGGAACTGAGAGAGAGATGGAATTGATAGAGCGAGAGACGGAACTGAGAGAGCAAGAGAGACGGAACTGAGAGAGAGAGAGTGAGACGGAACTGAGAGAGAGCGAGACGGAACTGAGAGAGAGAGAGAGAGAGACTGAACTGAGAGAGAGATGGAACTATGAGAGAGAGTGAGACGGAATTGAGAAAGCGAGAGACGGAACTGAGAGAGCAAGAGAGACGGATCTGAGAGAGAGAGAGAAATGGAACTGAGAGAGAGAGAGAGAGATGGAACTGAGAGAGAGATGGAACTGACAGAGAGAGAGAGACGGAACTGGGAGAGAGAGGGAACTGAGAGAGAGATGGAACTGAGAGAGCGATAGAAACGGAACTGAGAGAGAGACGGAACTGAGAGAGAGAGAGAGCCGGAACTGAGAGAGCGAGAGAGATGGAGCTGAGAGAGAGACGGAACTGAGAGAGAGAGAGAGAGACGGAACTGAGAGAGAGACGGAACTGAGAGAGAGAGAGACGGAACTGAGAGAGAGAGCGACAGAACTGAGAGAGAGAGAGAGAGAGACGGAACTGAGAGAGAGAGGGAACTGAGAGAGAGCGAGATGGAACTGAGAGAGCAAGAGACGGAACTCAGAGAGAGAGAGAGATGGCACTGAGAGAGAGAGAGAGAGAGACGGAACTGAGAGAGAGAGGGAACTGAGAGAGAGCGAGATGGAACTGAGAGAGCAAGAGACGGAACTCAGAGAGAGAGAGAGATGGCACTGAGAGAGAGAGAGAGAGAGAGAGACGGAACTGAGAGAGAGAGAGACGGAACTGAGAGAGCGATAGAGACGGAACTGAGAGAGAGACGGAACTGAGAGAGAGAGAGACGGAACTGAGAGAGCGAGAGAGATGGAGCTGAGAGAGAGACGGAACTGAGAGAGAGAGAGAGAGACGGAACTGAGAGAGAGACGGAACTGAGAGAGAGAGAGACGGAACTGAGAGAGAGAGAGAGAGATGGAACTGAGAGAGAGAGAGACGGAACTGAGAGAGAGATGGAACTGAGAGACAGAGACGGAACTGAGAGAGAGAGAGAGACAGAACTGAGACAGCGAGAGAGACGGAACTGAGAGAGAGAGAGATGAAACAGAGAGAGAGAGAGCCGGAACTGAAAGAGAGAGAGAAGAAACTGAGAGAGAGACAGAACTGAGAGAGAGAGAGAGAGACAGAACTGAGAGAGGGAGAGAGACGGAACTCAGAGAGAGAGAGAGAGAGACGGAACTGAGAGAGAGAGAGAGACGGAACTGAGAGAGCGAGAGAGAGATGGAACTGAGAGAGAGAGACGGAACTGAGAGAGAGATGGAACTGAGAGACAGAGACGGAACTGAGAGAGAGAGCGAGACGGAACTGAGAGAGAGAGAGAGAGAGACGGAAATGAGAGAGAGAGAGAGAGAGACTGAACTGAGAGAGAGACGGAATTGAGAAAGCGAGAGACAGAACTGAGAGAGCAAGAGAGACGGATCTGAGAGAGAGAGAGAAACGGAACTGAGAGAGAGAGAGAGAGAGACGGAACTGGGAGAGAGACGGAACTGACAGAGAGATGGAACTGAGAGAGAGAGAGACGGAACAGAGAGAGAGAGCGACAGAACTGAGAGAGAGAGAGAGAGAGACGGAACTGAGAGAGAGACGGAACTGAGAGAGAGAGAGAGACGGAACTGAGAGAGCGGGAGAGACGGAACTGAGAGAGAGACGGAACTGAGAGAGAGAGAGACAGAACTGAGAGAGAGACGGAACTGAGAGAGAGAGAGACGGAACTGAGAGAGAGAGACAGAGACGGAACTGAGAGAGAGAGAGACGGAACTGAGACAGCGAGAGAGACAGAACTGGGAGAGAGAGAGATGAAACAGAGAGAGAGAGAGACGGAACTGAGAGAGAGAGATGGAACTGAGAGACAGAGACGGAACTGAGAGAGAGAGAGACAGAACTGAGACAGCGAGAGAGACAGAACTGAGAGAGAGAGTGATGAAACAGAGAGAGAGAGAGACGGAACTGAGAGAGAGAGAGACGCAACTGAGAGAGAGAGAGACGGACCTGAGAGAGAGACGGAATTGAGAGAGCGAGAGAGATGGAACTGAGAGAGAGAGAGAGACGGAACTGAGAGAGTGACAGATGGAACTGAGAGAGAGAGAGACGGAACTGAGAGAGAGAGAGAGACCGAACTGAGACAGAGTGAGACGGAACTGAGAGAGAGAGAGAGAGAGAGAGACGGAACTGAGAGAGCGAGAGAGACGGAACTGAGAGAAAGAGAGAGACGGAACTGAGAGAGAGAGAGAGATGGAACTGAGAGAGAGAGAGAGACAGAACTGAGACAGCGAGAGAGACAGAACTGAAAGAGAGAGAGAGAGACGGAACTGAGAGAGAGAGAGACGGAACTGAGAGAGAGAGAGACGGAATTGAGAGAGCGAGAAAGACGGAACTGAGAGAGGATGACGGAATTGAGAGAGCGAGAGAGACGGAACTGAGAGAAAGAGAGAGAGACGGAACTGAGGGAGAGAGAGAGACGAAACTGAGCGAGAGAGAGAGAGAGGGAGAGAGAGAGAGCCGGAACTGAGAGACAGATGGAATTGAGAGAGTGAGAGACGCAACTGAGAGAGCAAGAGAGACGGAACTGAGAGAGTGACAGATGGAACTGAGAGAGAGAAAGCGACGGAAATGAGAGAGAGAGAGACGGAACTGAGAGAGAGCTAAAACGGAACTGAGAGAGAGAGAGAGAGAGAGACGGAAATGAGAGAGAGAGAGAGAGAGAGACTGAACTGAGAGAGAGACGGAATTGAGAAAGCGAGAGACAGAACTGAGAGAGCAGGAGCGACGGATCCGAGAGAGAGAGAGAGACGGAACTGGGAGAGAGACGGAACTGACAGAGAGATGGAACTGAGAGAGAGAGAGACGGAACAGAGAGAGAGAGCGACAGAACTGAGAGAGAGAGAGAGAGAGAGACGGAACTGAGAGAGAGAGAGAGACGGAACTGAGAGAGAGAGAGACAGAACTGAGAGAGAGACAGAACTGAGACAGCGAGAGAGACAGAACTGAGAGAGAGAGAGATGAAACAGAGAGAGAGAGAGACGGAACTGAGAGAGAGAGAGACGCAACTGAGCGAGAGAGAGAGACGGAACTGAGAGAGAGACGGAATTGAGAGAGCGAGAGAGATGGACCTGAGAGAGAGAGAGAGAGATGGAACTGAGAGAGCGAGAGACGGAACTGAGAGAGCAAGAGAGACGGAACTGAGAGCGTGACTGATGGAACTGAGAGAGAGAGAGACGGAACTGAGAGAGAGAGAGAGACCGAACTGAGACAGAGTGAGACGGAACTGAGAGAGAGAGAGAGAGAGAGAGACGGAAATGAGAGAGAGAGAGAGAGACTGAACTGAGAGAGAGACGGAACTGTGAGAGAGAGAGAGACGGAATTGAGAAAGCGAGAGACGGAACTGAGAGAGCAAGAGAGACGGATCTGAGAGAGAGAGAGAAACGGGACTGAGAGAGAGAGAGAGACGGAACTGAGAGAGAGACGGAACTGACAGAGAGAGAGAGACGGAACTGGGAGAGAGACAGAACTGAGAGAGAGATGGAACTGAGAGAGAGAGAGACGGAACAGAGAGAGAGAGCGACAGTACTGAGAGAGAGAGAGAGAGAGACGGAACTGAGAGAGAGACGGAACTGAGAGAGAGTGAGATGGAACTGAGAGAGCAAGAGACGGAACTGAGAGTGAGAGAGAGACGGAACTGAGAGAGAACGAGACGGAACCGAGAAAGAGACAAAACTGAGAGAGAGAGACGGATCTGAGAGAGAGAGAGACGGAACTGAGAGAGCGAGAAATGGAACTGAGACTGAGAGAGAGAGGGAACTGAGACCGAGAGAGACGGAACTGAGAGAGAGAGAGAGACGGAACTGAGAGAGAGATGGAATTGATAGAGCGAGAGACGGAACTGAGAGAGCAAGAGAGACGGAACTGAGAGAGAGAGAGTGAGACGGAACTGAGAGAGAGCGAGACGGAACTGAGAGAGAGAGAGAGAGAGACTGAACTGAGAGAGAGATGGAACTATGAGAGAGAGTGAGATGGAATTGAGAAAGCAAGAGACGGAACTGAGACAGCAAGAGAGACGGATCTGAGAGAGAGAGAGAAATGGAACTGAGAGAGAGAGAGAGAGACGGAACTGAGAGAGAGATGGAACTGACAGAGAGAGAGAGACGGAACTGGGAGAGAGAGGGAACTGAGAGAGAGATGGAACTGAGAGAGCGATAGAGACGGAACTGAGAGAGAGACGGAACTGAGAGAGAGAGAGCCGGAACTGAGAGAGCGAGAGAGATGGTACTGAGAGAGAGAGCGACAGAACTGAGAGAGAGAGAGAGAGTTACGGAACTGAGAGAGAGAGGGAACTGAGAGAGAGCGAGATGGAACTGAGAGAGCAAGAGACGGAACTCAGAGAGAGAGAGAGATGGCACTGAGAGAGAGAGAGAGAGAGACGGAACTGAGAGAGAGAGAGAGAGACGGAACTGAGAGAGCGATAGAGACGGAACTGAGAGAGAGACGGAACTGAGAGAGAGAGAGACGGAACTGAGAGAGCGAGAGAGATGGAGCTGAGAGAGAGACGGAACTGAGAGAGAGAGAGAGAGAGAGACGGAACTGAGAGAGAGAGAGAGATGGAACTGAGAGAGAGAGAGACGGAACTGAGAGAGAGATGGAACTCAGAGACAGAGATGGAACTGAGAGAGAGAGAGAGACAGAACTGAGACAGCGAGAGAGACGGAACTGAGAGAGAGAGAGATGAAACAGAGAGAGAGAGAGACGGAACTGAGAGAGAGAGAAGAAACTGAGAGAGAGACAGAACTGAGAGAGAGAGAGAGAGACAGAACTGAGAGAGGGAGAGAGACGGAACTGAGAGAGAGAGAGAGAGAGAGAGAGACGGAACTGAGAGAGAGAGAGAGACGGAACTGAGAGAGCGAGAGAGACGGAACTGAGAGAGAGAGAGACGGAACTGAGAGAGAGAGAGAGAGATGGAACTGAGAGAGAGAGACGGAACTGAGAGAGAGATGGAACTGAGATACAGAGACGGAACTGAGAGAGAGAGAGAGACAGAACTGAGACAGCGAGAGAGACAGAACTGAAAGAGAGAGAGAGAGACGGAACTGAGAGAGAGAGAGACGGAACTGAGAGAGAGAGAGACGGAATTGAGAGAGCGAGAAAGACGGAACTGAGAGAGAGACAGAATTGAGAGAGCGAGAGAGACGGAACTGAGAGAAAGAGAGAGAGATGGAACTGAGGGAGAGAGAGAGACGAAACTGAGCGAGAGAGAGAGAGAGAGAGAGAGCCGGAATTGAGAGACAGATGGAATTGAGAGAGCGAGAGACGGAACTGAGAGAGCAAGAGAGACGGAACTGAGAGAGTGACAGATGGAACTGAGAGAGAGAGAGACGGAACTGAGAGAGAGAGAGACGGAACTGAGAGAGAGCGAGACGGAACTGAGAGAGAGAGAGAGAGAGAGAGAGAGAGACGGAAATGAGAGAGAGAGAGAGAGAGACTGAACTGAGAGAGAGACGGAATTGAGAAAGCGAGAGACAGAACTGAGAGAGCAAGAGAGACGGATCCGAGACAGAGAGAGAAACGGAACTGAGAGAGAGAGAGAGAGACGGAACTGGGAGAGAGACGGAACTGACAGAGAGACGGAACTGAGAGAGAGAGAGACGGAACTGAGAGAGAGACGGAACTGAGAGAGAGAGAGAGACGGAACTGAGAGAGCGGGAGAGACGGAACTGAGAGAGAGACGGAACTGAGAGAGAGAGAGACAGAACTGAGAGAGAGACGGAACTGAGAGAGAGAGAGACGGAACTGAGAGAGAAAGAGAGAGACGGAACTGAGAGTGAGAGAGACGGAACTGAGAGAGAGATGGAACTGAGAGACAGAGACGGAACTGAGAGAGAGAGAGACAGAACTGAGACAGCGAGAGAGACAGAACTGGGAGAGAGAGAGATGAAACAGAGAGAGAGAGAGACGGAACTGAGAGAGCGAGAGATGGAACTGAGAGACAGAGACGGAACTGAGAGAGAGGGAGATGAAACAGAGAGAGAGAGAGACGGAACTGAGAGAGAGAGAGACGCAACTGAGAGAGAGAGAGACGGAACTGAGAGAGAGACGGAATTGAGAGAGCGAGAGAGATGGAACTGAGAGAGAGAGAGAGACGGAACTGAGAGAGTGACAGATGGAACTGAGAGAGAGAGAGACGGAACTGAGAGAGAGGGAGAGACCGAACTGAGACATAGTGAGACGGAACTGAGAGAGAGAGAGAGAGAGAGAGAGACGGAAATGAGAGAGAGAGAGAGAGACTGAACTGAGAGAGAGACGGAACTGTGAGCTAGAGAGAGACGGAATTGAGAAAGCGAGGGACGGAACTGAGAGAGCAAGAGAGACGGATCTGAGAGAGAGAGAGAAACGGGACTGAGAGAGAGAGAGAGATGGAACTGAGAGAGAGACGGAACTGACAGAGAGAGAGAGACGGAACTGGGAGAGAGACAGAACTGAGAGAGAGATGGAACTGAGAGAGAGAGAGCCGGAACTGAGAGACAGATGGAATTGAGAGAGCGAGAGTCGGAACTGAGAGAGCAAGAGAGACGGAACTGAGAGAGTGACAGATGGAACTGAGAGAGAGAGAGACGGAACTGAGAGAGAGAGAGACGGAATTGAGAGAAAGCGAGACGGAACTGAGAGAGAGAGAGAGAGAGAGAGAGAGAGACGGAAATGAGAGAGAGAGAGAGAGAGACTGAACTGAGAGAGAGACAGAATTGAGAAAGCGAGAGACAGAACTGAGAGAGCAAGAGAGACGGATCCGAGAGAGAGAGAGAAACGGAACTGAGAGAGAGAGAGAGAGACGGAACTGGGAGAGAGACGGAACTGACAGAGAGATGGAACTGAGAGAGAGAGAGACGGAACAGTGAGAGAGAGAGAGACGGAACTGAGAGAGCGGGAGAGACGGAACTGAGAGAGAGACGGAACTGAGAGAGAGAGAGACAGAACTGAGAGAGAGACGGAACTGAGAGTGAGAGAGATGGAATTGAGAGAGAGAGAGAGACGGAACTGAGAGAGAGATGGAACTGAGAGAGAAAGAGACGGAACTGAGAGAGAGAGCGACAGAACTGAGAGAGAGAGAGAGAGACGGAACTGAGAGAGAGAGAGAGACGGAATTGAGAGAGTGAGAGAGTCGGAACTGAGAGAGAGACAGAACTGAGAGAGAGAGAGATGGAACTGAGAGAGAGAGGGACGGAACTGAGCGAGAGAGAGAGAGACGGAATTGAGAGTGAGAGCGACGGAATTGAGAGAGAGAGAGAAAGAGACGGAACTGAGAGAGACAGAGAGATGGAACTGAGAGAGAGAGAGAAAGAGACGGAACTGAGAGAGCGATAGAGACGGAACTGAGAGAGCGATAGAGACGGAACTGAGAGAGAGAGAGAGAGACGGAACTGAGGGAGACACGAAACTGAGAGAGAGAGGGAGAGATGGAACTGAGAGAGAGATGGAACTGAGAGAGAGAGAGACGGAACTGAGAGAGAGAGAGAGACGGAACTGAGAGAGAGAGAGACGGAACTGAGAGAGAGATGGAACTGAGAGACAGAGACAGAACTGAGCGAGAGAGAGAGACAGAACTGAGACAGCGAGAGAGACAGAACTGAGAGAGAGAGAGGTGAAACAGAGAGAGAGAGAGACGGAACTGAGAGAGAGAGAGACGGAACTGAGAGAGAGAGAGACGGAACTGAGAGAGAGAGAGACGGAACTGAGAGAGAGAGAGACGGAATTGAGAGAGCGAGAGAGACGGAACTGAGAGAGAGACGGAATTGAGGGAGCGAGAGAGGCGGAACTGAGAGAAAGAGAGAGAGACGGAACTGAGAGAGAGATGGAATTGAGAGAGCGAGAGACGGAACTGAGAGAGCAAGAGAGACGGAACTGAGAGAGTGACAGATGGAACTGAGAGAGGGAGAGACGGAACTGAGAGAGAGAGAGCGAGACGGAACTGAGAGAGAGGGAGAGAGAGAGACGGAAATGAGAGAGAGAGAGAGAGAGACTGAACTGAGAGAGAGACGGAACTGTGAGAGAGAGAGAGACGGAATTGAGAAAGCGAGAGACGGAACTGAGAGAGCAAGAGAGACGGATCTGAGAGAGAGAGAGAATCGGAACTGAGAGAGAGAGAGACGGAACTGAGAGAGAGATGGAACTGACAGAGAGAGAGAGACGGAACTGGGAGAGCGACGGAACTGAGAGAGAGATGGAACTGAGAGAGAGAGAGACGGAACAGAGAGAGAGAGTGACAAAACTGAGAGAGAGAGAGAGAGAGAGACGGAACTGAGGGAGAGAGAGAGAGACGGACCTGAGAGTGAGAGAGAGATGGAACTGAGAGCGAGAGAGACAGAATTGAGAGAGCGAGAGAGACGGAACTGAGAGAGAGAGAGAGGGAACTGAGAGAGCAAGAGAGATGGAACTGAGAGAGAGAGAGAGACGGAACTGAGAGAGAGAGAGAGAGACGGAACTGAGTGAGAGATGGAACTGAGAGAGAGAGAGAGATTGAACTGAGAGAGAGAGAGACAGAACTGAGAGAGAGAGACGGAACTGAAAGAGAGAGACGGAACTGAGAGAGACGGAACTGAGAGAGTGAGAGAGATGGAATTGAGAGAGCGAGAGAGACAGAACTGAGAGAGAGAGAGACGGAACTGAGAGAGACGGAACTGAGAGAGGGAGAGACGCAACTGAGAGAGAGAGTGATGGAACTGAGAGAGCGAGAGAGACGGAACTGAGAGAGAGAGAGAGATGGAACTGAGAGAGAGAGAGACGGAACTGAGAGAGTAGGAACTGAGAGAGAGAGAGAGACGGAACTGAGAGAGAGAGAAATGCAATTGAGAAAGAGAGAGACGGAACTGAGAGAGAGAGAGAGAGAGAGACGGAACTGATGGAGAGACAGAGACGGAACTGAGAGAGAGAGACAGAACTCAGAGAGGGAGAGAGACGGAATTGAGAGAGCAAGAGAGATGGAATTGAGAGCGAGAGAGACGGAACTGAGAGAGAGAGAGAGAGAGAGAGACGGAACTGAGAGAGAGAAAGAGATGTAACTGAGAGAGAGAGAGAGAGAGACGGAACTGAGAGAGAGAGAGACAGAATTGAGAGAGCGAGAGGAAGCTGGAACTGAGAGAGAGAAAGAGAGACGGAACTGAGAGAGAGAGAGAGAGACAGACGGAACTGAGAGTGTGAGAGATACAGAACTGAGAGAGAGACGGAACTGAGAGAGAGAGAGACGGAACTGAGAGAGCGAGAGAGACGGAACAGAGAGGAGAGAGAGAGATGGAACTGAGAGAGAGAGAGACGGAACTGAGAGAGTAGGAACTGAGAGAGAGAGAGAGACGGAACTGAGAGAGAGAGAAATGCAATTGAGAAAGAGAGAGACGGAACTGAGAGAGAGAGAGAGAGAGAGACGGAACTGATGGAGAGACAGAGACGGAACTGAGAGAGAGAGACAGAACTCAGAGAGGGAGAGAGACGGAATTGAGAGAGCAAGAGAGATGGAATTGAGAGCGAGAGAGACGGAACTGAGAGAGAGAGAGAGAGAGAGAGACGGAACTGAGAGAGAGAAAGAGATGTAACTGAGAGAGAGAGAGAGAGAGACGGAACTGAGAGAGAGAGACAGAATTGAGAGAGCGAGAGGAAGCTGGAACTGAGAGAGAGAAAGAGAGACGGAACTGAGAGAGAGAGAGAGAGACAGACGGAACTGAGAGTGTGAGAGATACAGAACTGAGAGAGAGACGGAACTGAGAGAGAGAGAGACGGAACTGAGAGAGCGAGAGAGACGGAACAGAGAGGAGAGAGAGAGATGGAACTGAGAGAGAGAGAGAGAGAGACGGAACTGAGCGAGAAAGAGAGAGAGACGGAACTGAGAGAGAGAGAGAGACGGAACTGAGAGAGAAACAGAACTGAGAGAGAGAGAGACGGAACTGAGAGGGAGAGAGACAGAATTGAGAGAGCGAGAGAGACAGAACTGAGAGAGATAGAGACGGAACTGAGAGAGAGAGAGAGAGGGGGAACTGAGAGAGAGGGGGAACTGAGAGAGAGAGAAATGGAACTGAGAGAGAGAGAGACGGAATTGAGAGAGAGAGAGAGAGACGGAACTGAGAGTGAGAGAGAGACGGAACTGAAGAGAGAGATGGAACTGAGAGAGAGAGAGACAGAACTGAGAGAAAAAGAGAGAGACGGAATTGAGAGAGCAAGAGAGATGGAATTGAGAGAGCGAGAGAGACAGAACTGAGAGAGCGAGAGAGACGGAACTGAGAGAGAGAGAGAGACGGAACTGAGAGAGCGAGAGAGACAGAACTGAGAGAGAGAGAGAGAGAGAGACGGAACTGAGAGACAGAGAGACAGAATTGAGAGAGCGAGAGAGACAGAACTGAGAGAGAGAGAGAAAGGGAACTGAGAGAGAGACGGAACTGAGAGAGAGAGAGACGGAACTGAGAGAGAGAGAGACGGAATTGAGAGAGCGAGAGAAACGGAATTGAGAGAGCGAGAGAGCGAGAGAGACGGAACTGAGAGAGAGAACGATGGAACTGAGAGAGAGGGAGAGAGATGGAACTGAGAGAGAGAGAGAGAGACGGAACTGAGAGAGAGGGAGAGAGGCGGAACTGAGAGAGAGACGGAACTGAGAGAGCGCGAGAGACAGAACTGAGGGAGAGAGAGACGGAACTGAGAGAGAGAGAGAGACGGAACTGAGAGAGTGAGAGAGACGGAACTGAGAGAGCGAGAGAGACGGAACTGAGAGAGAGAGAGTGACGGAATTAAGAGAGCGAGAGAGACGGAATTGAGAGTGCGAGAGAGACGGAATTGAGAGAGCGAGAGAGACGAAACTGAGAGAGCGAGAGATGGAACTGAGAGAGAGAGAGATACGGAACTGAGAGTGCGAGATAGACGGAACTGAAAGAGAGCGAGAGACGGACCTGAGAGTGAGAGAGAGACGGAACTGAGAGCGAGAGAGACAGAATTGAGAGAGCGAGAGAGACGGAACTGAGAGAGAGAGAGGGAACTGAGGGAGCAAGAGAGACAGAACTGAGAGAGAGAGAAAGATGGAACTGAGAGAGAGACGGAACTGAGAGAGAGAGAGACAGAATTGAGAGAGCGAGAGGAAGCTGGAACTGAGAGAGAGAAAGAGAGACGGAACTGAGAGAGAGAGAGAGAGACAGACGGAACTGAGAGTGTGAGAGATACAGAACTGAGAGAGAGACGGAACTGAGAGAGAGAGAGACGGAACTGAGAGAGCGAGAGAGACGGAACAGAGAGGAGAGAGAGAGATGGAACTGAGAGAGAGAGAGAGAGAGACGGAACTGAGCGAGAAAGAGAGAGAGACGGAACTGAGAGAGAGAGAGAGACGGAACTGAGAGAGAAACAGAACTGAGAGAGAGAGAGACGGAACTGAGAGGGAGAGAGACAGAATTGAGAGAGCGAGAGAGACAGAACTGAGAGAGATAGAGACGGAACTGAGAGAGAGAGAGAGAGGGGGAACTGAGAGAGAGGGGGAACTGAGAGAGAGAGAAATGGAACTGAGAGAGAGAGAGACGGAATTGAGAGAGAGAGAGAGAGACGGAACTGAGAGTGAGAGAGAGACGGAACTGAAGAGAGAGATGGAACTGAGAGAGAGAGAGACAGAACTGAGAGAAAAAGAGAGAGACGGAATTGAGAGAGCAAGAGAGATGGAATTGAGAGAGCGAGAGAGACAGAACTGAGAGAGCGAGAGAGACGGAACTGAGAGAGAGAGAGAGACGGAACTGAGAGAGCGAGAGAGACAGAACTGAGAGAGAGAGAGAGAGAGAGACGGAACTGAGAGACAGAGAGACAGAATTGAGAGAGCGAGAGAGACAGAACTGAGAGAGAGAGAGAAAGGGAACTGAGAGAGAGACGGAACTGAGAGAGAGAGAGACGGAACTGAGAGAGAGAGAGACGGAATTGAGAGAGCGAGAGAAACGGAATTGAGAGAGCGAGAGAGCGAGAGAGACGGAACTGAGAGAGAGAACGATGGAACTGAGAGAGAGGGAGAGAGATGGAACTGAGAGAGAGAGAGAGAGACGGAACTGAGAGAGAGGGAGAGAGGCGGAACTGAGAGAGAGACGGAACTGAGAGAGCGCGAGAGACAGAACTGAGGGAGAGAGAGACGGAACTGAGAGAGAGAGAGAGACAGAACTGAGAGAGTGAGAGAGACGGAACTGAGAGAGCGAGAGAGACGGAACTGAGAGGGAGAGAGTGACGGAATTAAGAGAGCGAGAGAGACGGAATTGAGAGTGCGAGAGAGACGGAATTGAGAGAGCGAGAGAGACGAAACTGAGAGAGCGAGAGATGGAACTGAGAGAGAGAGAGATACGGAACTGAGAGTGCGAGATAGACGGAACTGAAAGAGAGCGAGAGACGGACCTGAGAGTGAGAGAGAGACGGAACTGAGAGCGAGAGAGACAGAATTGAGAGAGCGAGAGAGACGGAACTGAGAGAGAGAGAGGGAACTGAGGGAGCAAGAGAGACAGAACTGAGAGAGAGAGAAAGATGGAACTGAGAGAGAGACGGAACTGAGAGAGCGAGAGACAGAACTGAGAGAGAGAGAGAGACGGAACTGAGAGAGAGAGACGGAACTGAGAGAGTGAGAGAGACGGAACTGAGAGAGAGAGAAATGGAATTGAGAGAGAGAGAGACGGAACTGAGAGGTAGGCGGAACTGAGAGAGAGACAGGATCGAGAGAGATACAGGATAAAAAGGGGGACAAGTAAAGAAGAGAAACAGGAATGACAGAAGAAACAGGGATACAAAGGGAGAGGCTAAAGTGAAAGACGAGAAAGACTGAAATGAATGTAGATGGTGCCCATTGATACCAACGATATAGGTAAAAAAAAGGGATGAGGTCCTACGAGACGTAAATTAAAACGTAGGACCTCAAAAGTAGTAATCTCAGGATTGCTACCAGTGCCACGTGCTAGTCAGAGTAGGAATCGCAGGATAGCTTAGATGAATACGTGGCTTGAGCAGTGGTGCAGCAGGGAGGGATTCAAATTCCTGGGGCATTGGAACCGGTTCTGGGGGAGGTGGGACAAACCGGACGGTCTGCACCAAGGCAGGACCGGAACCAATGTCTTAGGGGGAGTGTTTGCTCGTGCTGTTGGGGAGGAGTTAAACTAATATGGCAGGGGGATGGGAACCAATTCAGGGAGACAGAGGGAAACAAAAAGGAGACAAAAGCAAAAGACAGAAAGGAGATGAGTAAAAGTGGAGGGCAGAGAAACCCAAGGCAAAAAACAAAAAGGGCCACTGAATGTAAAGGGGCTGCAGGAGGGGTCAAAACTAAAAATCATGGTTTAAAGACTAGTATTAAAACACTCTACCTAAACGCACGCAGCATTCAAAATAAAGTAAATGAGTTGACGGCACAAATCATTACAAATGGGTATGATTTGATGGCCATTACAGAAACGTGGTTGCAGGGTGGCCAAGACTGGGAATTAAACATACAGGGGTATCTGACGATTCGGAAAGATAGACAAAAAGGGAAAGGAGGTGGGGTAGCTCTGTTAATAAAGGATGATATCAGGGCAATTGTGAGAGACGATATTGGCTCTAATGAACAAAATGTTGAATCATTGTGGGTGGAGATTAGAGATAGTAAGGGGAAAAAGTCACTGGTGGGTGTAGTTTATAGACCTCCAAATAATAACTTCACGGTGGGGCGGGCAATAATCAAGGGAATAATGGAGGCATGTGAAAAAGGAACGGCAGTAATCATGGGGGATTTTAACCTACATATCGATTGGTCAAATCAAATCGCACGGGGTAGCCTGGAGGAGGAATTCATAGAATGCATACGGGATTGTTTCTCAGAACAGTATGTTACAGAACCTACAAGGGAGCAAGCTATCTTAGATCTGGTCCTCTGCAATGAGACAGGAATAATAAACGATATCCTAGTAAAGGATCCTCTCGGAATGAGTGATCACAGTATAGTTGAATTTGTAATACAGATTGAGGGTGAGGAAATAGTGTCTCAAACGAGCGTACTATGCTTAAACAAAGGGGACTACAGTGGGATGAGGGCAGAGTAGTAGACTGGAAACACAGACTAAACGGTGGCACAATTGAGGAACAGTGGAGGACTTTTAAGGAGCTCTTTCATAGTGCTCAACAAAAATATATTCCAATGAAAAAGAAGGGCAGTAAGAGAAGGGATAACCAGCCGTGGATAACCAAGGAAATTAAGGAGAATATCAAATTAAAAACCAATGCGTATAAGGTGGCCAAGGTTAGTGGGAAAATAGAAGATTGGGAAAATTTTAAATGACAGCAAAGAATGACTAAGAAAGCAATAAAGAAAGAAAAGATAGATTACGAAGGTAAACTTGCACAAAACATAAAAACGGATAGTAAAAGCTTTTACAGATATATAAAACGGAAGAGAGTGACTAAAGTAAATGTTGGTCCCTTAGAAGATAAGAAGGCAATTTAATAATGGGAAATGTGGAAATGGCTGAGACCTTAAACAATTATTTTGCTTCGGTCCTCACAGTGGAAGACACAGAAACCATGCCAGAAATTGCTGGTCACAGGAATGTGGGAAGGGAGGACCTGGAGACAATCACTATCACTAGGGGGGTAGTGCTGGACAGGCTAATGCGACTCTAGGTAGACAAGTCCCCTGGTCCTGATGAAATGCATCCCAGGGTATTAAAAGAGATGGCGGAAGTTATAGCAGATGCATTAGTTATAATCTACCAAAATTCTCTGGACTCTGGGGAGGTACCAGCGGATTGGAAAGCAGCTAATGTAACGCCTCTGTTTAAAAAAGGGGGCAGACAAAAGGCAGGTAACTATAGGCCAGTTAGTTTAACATCTGTAGTGGGGAAAATGCTTGAAACTATCATTAAGGAAGAAATAGCGGGACATCTAGATAGGAATAGTGCAATCAAGCGGACGCAGCATGGATTCATGAAGGGGAAATCATGTTTAACTCATTTACTGGAATTCTTTGAGGATATAACGAGCATGGTGGATAGAGGTGCACCGATGGATGTGATGTATTTAGATTTTCAAAGGGCATTCGATAAGGTGCCACACAAAAGGTTACTGCAGAAGATAAAGGTACACGGGGTCAGTAGAAATGTATTAGCATGGATAGAGAATTGGCTGGCTAACAGAAAGCAGAGAGTCGGGATAAATGGGTCCTTTTCGGGTTGGAAATCAGTGGTTAGTGGTGTGCCACAGGGATTGGTGCTGGGACCACAACTGTTTACAATATACATAGATGACCTGGAAGAGGGGACAGAGTGTAGTGTAACAAAATTTGCAGATGACACAAAGATTAGTGGGAAAGCGGGTTGTGTAGAGGACACAGAGAGGCTGCAAAGAGATTTAGATAGGTTAAGCGAATGGGCTAGGGTTTGGCAGATGGAATACAATGTCGGAAAGTGTGAGGTCATCCACCTTGGGGAAAAACAAGAGAAAAAGGGAATATTATTTGAATGAGGAGAAATTACAACATGCTGCGGTGCAGAGGGACCTGGGGGTCCTTGTGCATGAATCCCAAAAAGTTAGTTTGCAGGTGCTGCAGGTAATCAGGAAGGCGAATGGAATGTTGGCCTTCATTGCGAGAGGGATGGAGTACAAAAGCAGGGAGGTCCTTCTGCAACTGTTTTGGGTATTGGTGAGGCCGCACCTGGAGTACTGCGTGCAGTTTTGGTCACCTTACTTAAGGAAGGATATACTAACTTTGGACGGGGTACAGAGACGATTCACTTGGCTGATTCCGGAGATGAGGGGGTTACCTTATGATGATAGATTGAGTAGACTGGGTCTTTACTTTTTGGAATTCAGAAGGATGAGGGGTGATCTTATAGAAACATTAAAAATAATGAAAGGGATAGACAAGATAGAGGCAGAGAGGTTGTTTCCACTGGTCGGGGAGACTAGAACAAGGGGGCACAGCCTCAAAATACGGGGGAGCCAATTTAAAACCGAGTTGAGAAGGAATATCTTCTCCCAGAGGGTTGTGAATCTGTGGAATTCTCTACCCAAGGAAGCAGTTGAGGCTAGCTCATTGAATGTATTAAAGTCACAGATAGATAGATTTTTAACCAATAAGGGAATTAAGGGTTATGGGGAGCGGGCGGGTAAGTGGAGCTGAGTCCACGGCCAGATCAGCCATGATCTTGTTGAATGGCAGAGCAGGCTCGAGGGGCTAGATGGCCTACTCCTGTTCCTAATTCTTATGTTCTTTTGTTCTTATGTTCTTATGTAGATAGAGAGAAAAGTGAACGGGGGACAGAGGCGGAAATGGAGGAGGTGAGCTAAAGAAAAAAAATAAAAGATAAATGAAGGAGAGAGGTTTGAAAGTGAATATGGAGATTAAAAGGAGCAGGAGTGAAGGAGGAAAAAGAAACAGAAATAAAGGAGAGAGAAACCAAAGTAAATCCGTGGGAAATGGAATTGAAGAAAGAGATGGAGAGAAACACAAACGTGAATGAGAAGGGCAAAAAAGTGGAGGAGGGTAAATGAGAAGTGAAGGAAATAGCTGATGAACAGAACTAAAGGAAAAGACTGATAAACAAAATTAGAGAGAAAAACTCAAGTGCAGGATGAGAGAGAAGACTTTTTTCAGACTTAGCAGGCAGTAACAATAGTTGTAGGTTCCAAGAGGCTAAAATTGTTTTTTGGTGGGATCTGTGCCAAAAAGGATTGAAGTAGTGGAGCCCAGTCTGAGCAGATTTGTGAACCACTGTTAGGACAATGATGGCTCCAGTTTGGGCATGCAGGGGAATCAGTCTCCAATGAAGATCTTCCATGGAAATTCCACCCTGGCGACTGTAAAAACTGTAGAATTTGACCAATATTCCTGTGAAAAAGGATTGCCCTAAATATCAAAATGCAGGAAGATGATAATTTAGTGGCCTAAGTGTGAAAAGCACTCAAGTACACGCAAGACATGCTTCAGTCCCTCAACTCTTTAACTCCAAAAATAAGTCTTAGGACTATCAGTCTTAGACTTGAAGCATATTTTTTAATTTAGGAAGGCC
Organism: Pristiophorus japonicus; assembly: GCF_044704955.1. Taxonomy (NCBI): domain Eukaryota; kingdom Metazoa; phylum Chordata; class Chondrichthyes; family Pristiophoridae; genus Pristiophorus; species Pristiophorus japonicus. The sequence continues at coordinate 222,642,393 of NC_091978.1, forward strand.
GCTCCCAAGTATAGTCAGCAGGACATTACTGAACTGGAATGTTCCAAATAAATCTGAACATTTGAAAGACTTTGTGGGTTCCAATCTCAGTCTAGGGACTTGAGCACAAAAATCTAGGCTAACGCTCCAGTGCAGTGCTGAGAATCTGTCTTTCGGATGAAACATTAAACCGAGGCCCCATCTGCTCTCTGAGGTGGACATAAAAGATCCTGTGTCACTATTTCGAAGAAGAGCAGAGGAGTTATCCCTGGTGTACTGGCCAATATGTATCCCTTAATCAATATAACAAAAACAGATTATACGGTCATTATAACATTGCTGTTTGTGGGATTTTGCTGTGCGCAAATTGGCTGGCGCATTTCCTACATTACAACAGTGACTACACTCCAAAAGTACTTCATTGGCTGTAAAGCGCTTTGAGATATCCAGTGTCGTGAAAGGCGCTATATAAATGCAAATCTTTCTTTAATAAAGCATAGCCTAATGTCACAATCCCGGTACAGTGCACAACAAACACCAGCAGATGGCACTCACCTCAAATGTATATTACTATTGCCAGGAATTTGCGATGGATAATAACAGTGAACATACAGTGGCCCAGCCCCCACACACAGCCAGCAATCATTGTAATCACTGAAATCAGGGAAACTGATGAAAAACTGTGGTTCTTCTGCGGTAATATCGATGTTAAATACCCCAGTAAAGGTTAGACCCTTTTGGATTAGGTGTAACTGGGGGTTTAACAGCATATTGACTGCTAAACATACATATGGCCTTGAGAAACTATTTTAATTTTGTGATGTGTCAAATTTATCCATTTTAATTTTAAAAAATTTACGAAACTTTATTTAAGGTTTACCTTTTCCCTGTATGAGAGCCCCAATCTTTGTTTTGCTCTCCAACATTTTTTAAAAGTTGGAATCAATGGAGCTTAATCATTTCCTGCTTCTTGGGCTGTGAGAATTCTGCATTGTGATTGGTTGCGTAGACAGCTTGTTAATGTCACAGCAGCTCGCATGAGGGATTCCTCATTAACTTACATTGTAATCTCGCCATAGAGATTACAAGATTTTTGTGGAAAGCTTACTTCGGAGCCAGCAGCAAACGCCTTTACTTTGCCACTGACTGCAAGTTATGGGCCTATATGTTATTCCTCTTAGAAATCATTCAAGTTTTAGAGATAGAACTTGGCCTTTGTTGCGCCAGTTTTGGGGAGTAAAATGGGCTCAATGAAAGCCAATCCATGAGACCAGCGTCCAGCAGCCCAATAATCTGAAAGACATTCGACCCCAATATTGAGTAGGGCCATTTTTCAGGCATCGGGGGAGTTCGTGGAGGCGGGAGTTCGTTGGTGAGGCGGGAGATCGAGGAGCCAGAAGCCTATAAAGACCCATGAGCGTGGAGTCCGTCCGGGGAGTTTGTGGAGGCGGGAGTTTGTTTGAGAGGCCTACAGGTGCAGCTGCAGCAGGGAGGCAAAAAGAAGTAGAAAGAAATCGAAAGGTGACATCACAGCCAAGGGGGTAAGTGATTGGCTGGTGATTGGTAAGTAGCTTTTCTTTTTCTTTATCTGTAAGTAACATTTTAACATTGTTGTTGCCCAATTAGGTTAATCTAAGGGTTAAGTCATGGCAGGAGAGCTCGGACACGTGTTATGCTCCTCCTGTACTGTGTGGGAAGTCAGGGACGCTTCCGTTGTCCCTGACGACTACGTGTGCAGGAAGTGCATCCGCCTGCAGCACCTGACGGACAGCATTGCGGAACTGGAGCTGTGGGTGGATTCACTCTGGAGCATGCACGATGCTAAGAATGATGTGAATAGCACATTTAGTAAGTTGGTCTTACCGCAGGCAAAGGGTCCACAGCCAGATTGTAAATGGGTGACCAACAGGAAGAGTAGTGCAAGGAAGGTAGTGCAGGGATCCCCTGCGGTCATCCCCCTGTAAAATAGATACACCGCTTTGGGTACTGTTGAGGGGGATGACTCATCAGGGGAGAGCAGCAGCAGCCAAGATCATGGCACTGTGGCTGGCTCTGCTGCACAGGAGGGCAGGAAAAAGAGTGGGAGAGCGAGAGTGATAGGAGATTCAATTGTAAGGGGAATAGATAGGTGTTTCTGCGGCCGCAACCGAGACTCCAGGATGATATGTTGCCCCCCTGGTGCAAGGGTCAAGGATGTCTCGGAGCGGGTGCAGGACATTCTGAAAAGGGAGGGTGAACAGCCAGTTGTCGTGGTGCATATAGGTACCAACGATATAGGTAAAAAACGAGATGAGGTCCTACGAGATGAATTTAGGCAGCTAGGAGTTAAATTAAAAAATAGGACCTCAAAAGTAGTAATCTCAGGATTGCTACCAGTGCCACGTGCTAGTCAGAGTAGGAATCGCAGGATAGCTCAGATGAATACGTGGCTTGAGCAGTGGTGCAGAAGGGAGGGATTCAAATTCCTGGGGCATTGGAACCGGTTCTGGGGGAGGTGGAACCAGTACAAACCGGACGGTCTGCACCTGGGCAGGACCGGAACCAATGTCCTAGGGGGAGTGTTTGCTCGTGCTGTTAGGGAGGGTTTAAACTAATATGGCAGGGGGATGGGAACCTATGCAGGAAGACAGAGGGAAATAAAATGGAGTCAGAAGCAAAAGATCCAAAAGAGAGTAGTAAAAGTGGAGGGCAGAGAAACCCAAGTCAAAAAGCAAAAAGGGCCACATTACGGCAAAATTCTAAAGGGGCAAAGTGTTAAAAAAACAAGCCTGAAGGCTCTGTGCCTCAATGCGAGGAGTATTCGGAATAAGGTGGACGAATTAACTGCTCAGATAGCAGTTAACGGGTATGATGTAATTGGCATCACGGAGATATGGCTCCAGGGTGACCAAGACTGGGAACTCAACGTCCAAGGGTATTCAGCATTTAGGAAGGATAGACAGAAAGGAAAAGGAGGCGGGGTGGCGTTGCTGGTTAAAGAGGAAATTAATGCAATAGTAAGGAGCGACATTAGCCTGGATGATGTGGAATCAGTATGGGTGGAGCTGCGGAATTCCAAATGGCAGAAAACGCTAGTAGGAGTTGTGTATAGACCACAAAACAGTAGTAGTGAGGTTGGGGACAGCATCAAACAAGAAATAAGGGATGTGTGCAATAAAGGTACAGCAGTTATCATGGGCGACTTTAATCTATATATTGATTGGGCAAACCAAACTGGTAGCAATGCGGTGGAGGAGGATTTCCTGGAGTGTATTAGGGATGGTTTTCTCGACGAATATGTCGAGGAACCAACTAGAGAGCTGGCCATCCTAGACTGGGTGATGTGTAATGAGAAGGGACTAATTAGCAATCTTGTTGTGCGAGGCCCCTTGGGGAAGAGTGACTATAATATGGTAGAATTCTTTATTAAGATGGAGAGTGACACAGTTAATTCAGAAACTAAGGTCCTGAACTTAAGGAAAGGTAACTTCGACGGTATGAGGCGTGAATTGGCAAGAATACACTGGCAAAGGATACTTAAAGGGTTGACGGTGGATAAGCAATGGCAAACATTTAAAGATCACATGGATGAACTTCAGCAATTTTACATCCCTGCCTGGAGTAAAAATAAAACGGGGAAGGTGGCTCAACCATGGCTAACAAGGGAAATTAAGGATTGTGTTAAATCCAAGGAAGAGGCATATAAATTGGCTAGAAAAAGCAACAAACCTGAGAACTGGGAGAAGTTTAGAATTCAACTGAGGAAGACTAAGGGTTTAATTAAGAGGGTGAAAATAGAGTACGAGAGGAAGCTTGCAGGGAAAATAAAAACTGACTGCAAAAGCTTCTATAAATATGTGAAGAGAAAAAGATTAGTGAAGACAAACGTAGGTCCCTTGCAGTCAGATTCAGGTGAATTTATAATGGGGAACAAAGAAATGGCAGACCAATTGAACAAATACTTTGGTTCTGTCTTCATGAAGGAAGACACAAATATCCTTCCGATTGTACTAGGGGACAGTAGGTCAAGTGAGAAGGAGGAACTAAAGGATATCCTTATCAGGCGGGAAATTGTGTTAGGGAAATTCATGGGATTGAAGGCCAATAAATCCCTGGGGCCTGATAGTCTGCATCCCAGACTACTTAAGGAAGTGGCCCTAGAAATGGTGGATGCATTGGTGATCATTTTTCAACAGTCTTATCGACTCTGGATCAGTTCCTATGGACTAGAGGGTAGCTAATGTAATACCACTTTTTAAAAAAGGAGGGAGAAAGAAAATGGGTAATTATAGACCGGTTCGCCTGACATCAGTAGTGGGGAAAATGTTGGAATCAATCATTAAGGATGAAATAGCAGCGCATTTGGAAAGCAGTGACAGGATCAGACCAAGTCAGCATGGATTTATGAAAGGGAAATCATGCTTGACGAATCTTCTGGAATTTTTTGAGGATGTAACTAGTCGAGTGGACAAGGGAGAATCAGTGTATTTGGACTTTCAAAAGGCTTTTGACAAGGTCCCGCACAAGAAATTGGTGTGCAAAATCAAAACACATGGTATTGGGGGTAATGTACTGACGTGGATAGAAAACTGGTTGGCAGACAAGAGGCAGAGAGTCGCGATAAACGGGTCCTTTTCAGAATGGCAGGCAGTGACTAGTGGAGTGTCGCAGGGCTCAGTGCTGGGACCCCAGCTCTTTACAATATGCATTAACGATTTAGATGAAGGAATTGAGTGTAATATCTCCAAGTTTGCAGATGACATGAAACTGGGTGGCGGTGTGAGCTGTGAGGAGGACGCTAAGAGGCTGCAGGGTGACTTGGACAGGTTAGGTGAGTGGGCAAATGCATGGCAGATGAGTATAATGTGGATAAATGTGAGGTTATCCATTTTGGGGGCAAAAACACGAAGGCATAATATTATCTGGATGGCGGCAGATTAGGAAAAGGGGAGGTGCAACGAGACCTGGGTGTCATGGTTCATCAGTCACTGAAAGTGGGCATGCAGGTACAGCAGGCAGTGAAGAAGGCAAATGGTATGTTGGCCTTCATAGCTAGGGGATTTGACAATAGGAGCAGGGAGGTCTTACTGCAGTTATGCAAGGCCTTAGTGAGGCCTCACCTGGAATATTGTGTTCAGTTTTGGTCTCCTAATCTGTGGAAGGACGTTCTTGCTATTGAGGGAGTGCAGCGAAGGTTCACCAGACTGATTCTAGGGATGGCTGGACTGTCATATGAGGAGAGACTGGATCAACTGGGCCTTTATTCACTGGAGTTTAGAAGGATGAGAGGGGATCACTCAGAAATGTATAAGATTCTGACGGGACTGAACAGGTTAGATGCGGGAAGAATGTTCCCGATGTTGGGGAAATCCAGAATCAGGGGACATAGTCTTAGGATAAGGGGTAGGCCATTTAGGACTGAGATGAGGAGAAACGTCTTCACTGAGTTGTTAACCTATGGAATTCCCTGCCACAGAGAGTTGTTGATGCCAGTTCATTGGATATATTCAAGAGGGAGTTAGATATGGCCCTTACGGCTAAGGGGATCAAGGGGTATGGAGAGAAAGCAGGAAAGGGGTACTGAGGGAATGATCAGCCATGATCTTATTGAATGGCGGTGGAGGCTCGAAGGGCTGAATGGCCTACTCCTGCACCTATTTTCTATGTTTCTATGTCGAGGGCAGCTGGCATTAGGCCCCGTTTATGTGCTAATGAGGGGCTTAATGCCTGCTTTAGGATCCCGCAAGGAAATTCTGCTCTCCTGAGCAGAGCTGACACTGGGCCTGCCAGTCAGGGTTTCCATGGATGCAGCTGCCTTCAAAAGTAGTATTTTTTAAAGTTTGATTTGGAGTCAGAAGGTGCAATCTTGCTCCTACCAACTCTACAGCACTCCTGAGGAATGCTGTTGCACTATGATTGGCCCCCCTCGCCCTCCCTCCCTCCCCCCAACCCCGGTACGTACCTTCAGGCCACTGTCGGCAAGGCAAGCAGCCCAACATTCACCCTCAAAAAATGGGCTGACTGCCTGTGGAGACGCGACAGGTACCGGCAGCTCACCCAAATAATGTTAATGGGGCCGGAGGGCCAATTTCAGCATCGGTCCTCCTGGTTGAGGCGTGCATCCATTTTAGGCCAGAATTTCGATTCCTTGATTCCCATTTTCATGAATATATGAAAAGTCTATATTAATGGGGGTGGGGGAGCAAAGTACATTGTTCCTATTATATTCATAACAACATAAGAATTAGGAGCAGGAGTAGGCCATACAGCCTATTTGTTTAACACGATCTACCGTTCATAAAACCATGTTGATTCTGCCTAATCATATTGTAATTTTCTAAATGACCTGATACCACATCCTTAATAATGGATTCCAACATTTTCCTGACGACTGATGTCAGGCTAACTGGCCTGTAGTTCCCTGTTTCCTCTCTCCTTCCTTTCTTGAATAGCGGGGTTACATTTGCTACCTTCCAATCTGCTTGGACCATTCTAGAATTGAGGGAATTTTGGAAGATCTCAATGAATACATCCACTATCTCTATGGCCACCTCTTTTAGAACCCTAGGATGTAGGCCATCAGGACCAGAGGATTTGTTGGCTTTTAGTCCCATTCGTTTCTCTTTCTGTTATAAATCAGAAACTACCAAATATTTAAAAGAAAAATGATTTGTTGCCATTTATGTTTTGACCCTTCATCAGAACTGCAAATTGGAAGCTTTCTATAGGACGAATCAAAAAGTTAATGGACAACTAGTAAAACTCAGAGCTGGCCATGTTAATTAGGACACACTTATTTGCAACAGAAAATTGCTCTGATTGAGTCCCCTTGATCACATGACCTGATTGCTGATTGGTCCCCTTGAAGGATAAGACACACCCAGCAGTTTCTTTGGAATGCGTAATTAGAACCACCCCGCCTACGTAATCAGTGATTTTGCAAAGTGCAATTCGAGCCATTCTGACTGCCAACTCCAGACAGGAGAAAGCTCACTCGCACAGGTTAAGACCTCCCCTGCCCCATTCCCCCATCCCAAGTTCCTGACTCCCCCCCCAGCCCAAGTTCATGCCCCTCGCCCCACCCCCCCAGCCCAGATGCTTGACACCCCCAGCTCAAGTTCCTGCCCCCCCAGCATAAATTCCTGCCTTAACCCAGCTCGAGTTCCTGACCGTACCCCCGCCGTGCCATAGATGGGGCATTGTCTGTGGGTCACGGATTGTGAAAAGGTTTATTGGGCATGAAGTGAATAGTGACAGTGTCGTGACTTCCGGATTTCATCCACTCCAATGATGTCACTTGTCACACACCCATTCCAAGAAATCGGCCCTACTATTTCTCTCTCTCGCTCTCTCTGCCAGTCTCTCCCCCCCAGTCTCTCTCTCTCCCTCCCCGTTTCTTTCTTACCCACCACCACCCCCCACTCTCTCTCGCTCTGCCCAACTCTTTCTCTGACCCACACTCTCTCTCTGCCCCTCTCTCTCCCCAGTCTCTCTCCCACCTCCGATTTTTTTCTCTCCCACATAAGGCTGCGAAAATGTTCGTGTAGATAATCACAGCGATAGTTTAGGCAGGTCTAAACCAGCAACTCAACGTGGGCTCAATACAGGCCCCACTTCTGGTTTCGGGTTTGAATCTGTGCATGCAGGGGACTGAGTCCAAGCCATGCATGCGCAGAAGGACACGCAAAAAACTGTTACAAATAATCGCTCCGTATTAATTACTGTTACAGAGGAGTAGCTAATGGAGTTAAAAGCCAGTGAATGTTCTTGTATATTGGAAAAAGGAGAAAAAAACTGTTGAATTGTTGTACAGAGACCATCTCAGTGATCAATGAAAGACCATTACAAAGTCAAAAGGGATTGAAAATGGCTTCAAAATGGAAGAGAATGAAGTGGAAGATGAATAGGGAAAACAGAAAGGAAAATTGAGTTGAAATTGTGAATTGTCTCTCGTGAGTAGATGGGTAGTAGGTATATTTGGTAATAGGATCACGTTATTGACTCAGAATGGCCAAAGAGGACCCAGCAGATGCAGAGGCAAGTGAGATGAAAGTGGTGGGAGGCGAGGGATCTCATTGATGTCTGTGGAGGGAAAGAGGAGAAATGCAAGAAATGAGGCGGGTGTGATTAAAGGCCCTGTGACCACTAAGGAGGGAAGGTATCAGGAAAAACTGACATTTCATAAGCTCTGATGTAGAAATTGGAGTCATTGGAGCAGATAGGATGCAGATGGGGAAACTGAGAGAAATTAATGAATCCTTGCAAGAAGGGGGGTGGAAAGAAACATAATACAAATACTCAAAATAGATGCATGTGGAAAGCCCATAAACAGTTATGAAGAAGGCCAGGAGAGGGAGCAAAGATTCAGAAATGGACCATATATTGGAGGGGCAAAGCAAAATTCTGCAGATGCTGGAATCTGAAATAAAAACAGAAAATGCTGGAAATACTCAACGGGTCAGGCAGCAACTGTGGAGAGAGAAACAGAGTTAACGTTTCAGGTCAGTGACCGAAAAGTCATCGACCTGAAACGTTAACTCTGTTTCTTGCTCCACAGATGCTTCCTTGACCTGTTGAGTATTTCCAGCATTTTCTGTTTTTATGTCATATAATGGAGGGATTGGTGGAAATGGGAAGCATGAGCAAAATTCCTCACATTAGAGTGAGAGCAGGAAGCAAGATCAACACAATCATCAATATATCAGAGGAAGAGAGCAGGGAATGGGACTGAGCAGAATTGGAATGGACTTTCCCATTTAACCAAAAAAGGATAGATGGAGCTGAGAATCATGTGTGTACCCGTAGCGATATCTTTTAAATGGAAAAAAGTGTGTAGATTTAAAATATATTGTTATAAAAAGGAAAAGAGTGGCTAAAGTAAATGTTGCTCCCTTAGAGGATATGACTGGGGAATTAGTAATGGGTAACATGGAGATGGCAGAAACTCTCAACAAATATTTTGTGTCAGTCTTTACAGTAGAGGACACTAACAATATCCCAACAGTGGATAGTCAAGGGGCTATAGGAGGGGAGGAACTTAACACAATCACAATCACTAAGGAGGTAGTACTTATTGTGTTCCTAACACAGATGAGACTGCACACAGGGAGGTTAAAGTAACAGTGACCTTAGTCTTTATTAAGACATTCCAGAGTCAGGAACAGGCCTTAAGGGCCGGCTTATATACAGTGCTCCCAAGGGATGCTGGGATACCTTGGGACTTCAGGGGATGCGCTCCCTGGTGGCGGAACATGCATGCTTTACAGATACACAAAAGTACTCATTAAGATAATGGGACTAATGGCAGATAAATCCCCTGGATGTGATGACTTGCATCCTCGGGTCTTAAGAGAAGTGGCGGCAGGAATAGTGGATGCACTGGTTATAATTTACCAAAATTCCCTGCATTCTGGGGAGGTCCCAGCAGATTGGAAAACTGCAAATGTAATGTCCCTATTTAAAAAAGGAGGCAGACAAAAAGCAGAAAACTATAATAATTAGCCTAACATCTGGGGTTGGGAAAATGTTGGAGTCGTTTATTAAAGAAACAGTAGCAGGACATTTGGAAAAGCATAATTCGGTCAGGCAGAGTCAGCATGGATTTATGAAGGGGAAGTCATATTTTACAAATTTTCTGGAATTCTTTGAGGAAGTAACAAACAGGGTGGATAAAGGGGAACCAGTGGATGTGGTGTATTTGGACTTCCAGAAGGCATTTGACAAGGTGCCACAGAAAAGGTTACTGCAAAGATAAAAGTTCACGGGGTTGGGGGTAATATATTAGCATGGATAGAGGATTGGCTAACTAACAGAAAACAGAGAGTCGGGATAAATGGTTGGCAATCAGTAACTAGTGGGGTGCTGCAGGAATCAGTGCTGGGACCCCAACTATTTACAATCGATATTAACGACTTGGAAGAAAGGACTGAATGTAACGTAGCCAAGTTTGCTGATGATATAAAGATGGGATGAAAATGAATGTGTGAGGAGGACACAAAAAATCTGTTAAAGGACATGGACAGGCTAGGTGAGTGAGCAAAAATTTGGTAGAAAAAATGAAAGAGCAAGTTATTATTTAAATGGAGAAAGATTGCAAAGTGTTGCAGTACAGTGGGACCTGAAGGTACTTGTGCATGAAGCACAATAGTTTAGTATGCAGGTACAGCAAGTGATCAGGAAGGCCAATGGAATCTTGGCCTTTATTGCAAAAGGGATGGAGTATAAAAGCAGGGCAGTCTTGCTACAGCTATGCAGGGTATTGGTGAGGCTACACCTGGAATACTGCGTGCAGTTTTGGTTTCTATATTTACGAAAGGATATACTTGCTTTGGAGGCAGTTCGGAGAAGGTTCACTAGGTTGATTCCAGAGATGAGGGGGTTGACTTATGAGGAAAGGTTGAGTAGGTTGGGCCTCTACTCACTGGAATTCAGAAGATTGAGAGGTGTTCTTATCGAAACATATAAGATTATGAGGTGGCTTGACAAGATGGATGCAGAGAGAATGTTTCCACTGATAGGGGAGACTAGAATTAGGGGGGATTATCTTAGAATACGGGGCCACCCATTTAAAACTGAAATGAGGAGAAATTTATTTTCTCAGAGGGTTGTGGATTGTGGAATGCGCTGCCTCAGAGAGCTGTGGAAGCTGGGACATTGAATAAATTTAAGACAGAGATAGACAGTTTCTTAACCGATAAGCGAATAAGGGGTTATGGGGAGCGGGCAGGAAAGTGGAACTGAGTCCATGAAGGATCAGCCAAGATCCTATTAAATGGCGGAGCAGGCTCGAGGGGCCACATGGCCTACTCCTGCTCCTATTTCTTCTGTTTTTATGTTACTAATTCCCAGACAAGTTCAGCCACATAAGGGACGATTGCAGGGGACAGAGGCATTGATCAAGCAAAAACTTCCATTTTCTCTTTCTAATACCTTTTCACTGTCTGACAGAGATGATCTTTATATAATATAAAGTATAAATTCCCCTCTTTCCATTAAAAAAAAACTAATCACATGTCATTAAACATCACCACTCCTTTGTTGTTGCAGTTAGCATACTGCACTCTGGACTTTTATTCCCACTTTTCTCCACTTTTAATGTTCAGTTCTACGAAAGGGGCTTACCTTACAGTTTCTAATATTATGAAGAGTCTACATCTTTAATGTTAAATCATCTTCTTTCAGATGCTCATGGACTCGTGTATTTCCAACAGATTTCCAGCAATTCCATTTTTTAAATTTCTATTCTTAATCTGCTGAACCTACTTTGCCAACTTCGCATTAGTTTTGCTTACGTTATTAGATGTTCATTATACTACGCACATCATTATAATAAACTAGAAATGGTTTGCTTCCAAGAACTGTCATGTTGAGATTGAAGGTTGAAATGATGAGAGTTTGGAATGTGTTTGTGGAGTGTGTGTTTGCATTCTTAGTTTTTTACTACAAATCACTGGGTAGGTTCATCATATTTTTATTTCATTGGTCCGTCTAGCAACACTGCCTCTGCTCACAACCAAGAAAACATTCACTCATGTTTGAACAGGAAGATTTCAGCATTCCAGCAACTGACGATGGTCAATAATGAGAATGCGAAGAGAATATTTCCTCTGTGCTCCAGATATAATCAAATTGTAAACCTGTTCTTTATAAACATGTTTACAATTTAGCTACATCTGCTGCACAGAGAACATCTTCCCCTGTGCTTGTTCCACAGAACCAGCTGTGGTAGTTAGGATATCCTGCATCCCTTGAGCACAGTAGGGCTGGCTTTAAACCAGTCTCTAGCACACTTCTCACCTAAAACTATTTTAGGTTAATTAACTATGGTGGTGTATAACTTCATATCATCTGTTCCCTGTTATCATTTATGTTTGTGTTTTTTGCGTCCTTTTATGTCTGTGATTCATATTTAATACACAATTGAATCAGGAATTCCCACTTTAATTTCATTGTGTGAATTTGTTTATGATCATTAACCATCGTACACTAAAATCGTGTTCCTCTTACCCATCCCTCTAATGACACAAATTATGCAGGGTGCGTCTGGCTTAGATGGACAGCCAGGACTGCGGGTGAGTGAGTCACATTTGTACACTGTGTCCTTTCTTTTGACTATCTCCTTTCTGCTTGGTGCTGGCAGCTCACTCGAGTCAGTAAATGCTCTGTGCTCATAATCCCCTCCTTCATACTCACTCCACTCTCTGTGCATGGATAACTCACAGTTCAGTGAGGCACTGGCAAGTCCTGTTGACTAATTTACCTTTTTTCACTATCCACTCAAGACAATTTTGCTCCAAGGTAGAGTGAGACAGGGAGAGAGTGTCAGTGTCTTGGCATTTAATAATGCCCACTGTCAAGGGCAGCATTAGGACTATGCAACCCATGCAATTACATGGGGCCCCAAGCCAGTCAGGGATGGATCCAGTGTAAGAAGAACTAGGCAATGGTTTTGTCAGCTATTTTTATATTACCGATGGCAAGCATGCCTTTTCACAATCATACGTGTGTGGATTTCACGATAGATCAAGTAGGTAGTAATTGATATCATTGTCTAGTAAAAAGTGGGGGCCCCAAAACAGAATCTTTGTATGGGGCCCCCACAAGGCAAACAATGCTTCTGTCTGCTGTTACATTATATTTTTAACAAAAGAACCAACAGAGTTCACGGAGACCTCTCTTCTATAACTGATCAACTTGGCACCAGTCCCAGATGGAGCAGTCACAAGGTGAACATGACTTATGTTAACGGGTAGTACAGCACGCCAAGGCAATTTTCTGATCATCTACAATTACATTACGTTGGTGTTTCTGGGAGCAGGGCATGCGTCAGGCTATCATGAGTTGAGGAAGTAAGAAAGAAAATTATGGAAATGGAAATAAAAAGGCCATTTGTTGCACGATACTGTCCCTGTCTATTTGGAAATGTTTATTGTCATTAATAGGACAGGGTTCTAGGGTAATTCTCGTGGATGTGAGATGTTTTGTTTTATCTCAATCCATTAGATGAGGCAGGGCTATTAGTTTACCAGTAGGTTGAGGGAATGTTCACCACAGCTAATTGTTCTCTTTGTGTTCAAAGGGACTTGATGGTCCAATGGGGCCTGCCGGTCCAGCAGGCCCGAAGGGAGATAGAGTAAGTACTGAGTTATATGACTATTTTACAAGTCTTGTATCACTTGATCAGGAGTGGCGTGTGTAATGTACATCGAGATATACAATGCTGGAAATAAACAGAAATACTTTAGTGTTACACTTTCCTTCAATCAATCTGGCATTTCAACATTGGAACTGAAAGCTTGCCCAGATTGTAAAAGACTGTTGCGATGTATTTTACTATTCAGAAATCATTTCCTCAAAAGATAACAACAACTTGCATTTAAACTTTTAAATAGGAAAATTAAAGCAGTTTTGCGCTGTAACTCCATGTAAACTAGAAACTGGATTCAGACTTGCCTAAATGCATTGCACATAGGACTTGATAGCTAACAGAGGGGACTTTCATCCTATGAGTCCGGGTGACATTATTCAACAGTAAACAAGGGGTAGAGTTTCCGCTTTGGGCACAATCAGCAAACTGGCTGCAAGTTACGCTGTTTATCCGAAGTGAAGTTACGATTCAAGTTTCCGTCCGAACTTATTAGCAGAATCACAAACGTAAATTATTTCCTGAACCAGCGCAATCGCGCAATGTAATTGTTTTTTTTCTTTGTATTAAAAAATATTCCTTGATGTATTAGAGTGGTAACTTGGTGCAGTTTTATTAATACTGCTGAAAATGGGTTTATCACAAAATATAAGGATTTTTAATAAGAGTGTCCAGTCCTTTACCTGTGAGTAAACTGATTTAAAGTTACTGAAAATGGCTTAAAACTATACTGAGCCATTTACTAGTTTCATTGGTGTGCACTAGACAGTTTCTTAGTAAATTAAATATTTTTGAACATGTAAAATCTTGAAAATGTGCCAACTTCAATTTGAAGACCCTCCTCAGATGGCCAGGTACCAAGTATGAGGAAGACTCAGAAAATCTACCCTTCAATCTCTGCTACATTTCTGTCTTTATGATGCACTTTCTTTGGATCGTGACTTTTACTTAACGTGAAATCCGTTCAAGATGGCCTTGGCAGAGTGGAAAAACCCAATAATCTCAAAAGCAGAACTTCATATCCAGTCTGAACTATCCCCATTAGCAAAAGTTAAACTACTTCAGGGTTTTAATGTTCCACAGCAGTGTTTGCATAACACTCCCAACATGCTATCGGAGCTGCTTCTGCAATGTTGAAACATGCTTAAGGTATTGAGTCATCTCATTCGTGAAAAACAGTTCCAAGTATTGAGAACATTATGACAAAGAAATGAGCCATTAATGTTTTTCATTTAAGTTATTATTTTCCATGAGGTACTGCTCTTTGATTTTAAGCTCTGTGCGTGTGCTTTTTAAACTTGTCATATCCCACGGGGCCTCCCTGCTCTTGGCAGTTTCCATGTCTGTCGCATCTTAAGATAGCAAAAGCATTTGAGAAAGCTTGCTGCTTTATAACTGTAGATCATTTGTTTTATATTAAAAGTGTTGTCATTTCAGGGTGAAAAAGGAGCAGTTGGTAACCTAGGGCCAAGGGGACCCACAGGCTTGCCTGTAAGTAAACCTAGTGATAGTATGTGTAACTGTAAGAGGAAATAGTACTGCTTTGTGCAACTTGAATTAATGACACAATTACAAGGCTGGATATTAATTCATGAAAATTTTATTTTCACTTTAGAAGTTGTGACAGACAGCAAAGCTCGGGTTTTTATTGACCGTCTGAACCCTGAGACTAAATTGCTGCCATAAACTTAATGGGGGAATTCTTAACATAGACGAGTGCATGGGATTGGGTGCAGGTGGGGGTGGGGGGTTTAATTGGGAAAAATTCAGAGCCCATCGGAAAGCTGGCTGCAACCTACCGACTTATGAGTTTTACGGAGTTGGGACAAGGGGCGGGCAGCCAACCCGCTCCCAGGAGGTGGATTGGCATTTAAAATAAGGACGTGTTTATTTGCACTAGTAAAATGCTCTGATTGGCTCTCCATGATCACAAGACCTGATTGCTGATTGGTCCCCTTGGAGGATAAGACACACCCAGCAGTTTCTCTGCAATGTGTAATTGGAACCGCCCAGCCCAAGTTCTGAGTGGCTTTGCAAAGTGTAATTCGAGCCATTCTGACTGCCGATTCCAGACAGGAGAGAGCTAATCCACCCCAGCCCAAGTTTCTTACCCCATCCCAGCCCAAGTTCCTGATCTCCCTATCCCCCAGCAGAAGTTCCTGCCCCAACCCCCAGCCGAAGTTCCTGCCCCATCCCAGCCGAAGTTCCTGCCCAATCCCAGCCCGAGTTCCTGCTCCATCCCAGCCCAAGTTCCTGACACCCTCAGTCCAAGTTCCTGATCTACCCCAGCGCAATTTCCTGACCCACCCCACCCCCACCAGCCCAAGTTCTAGCCTCATCCCAGCCCAAGTTCCTGATCCCGCCCCCAGCCCAAGTTCCTGACCTTCCCCCTCCGCCCCCTCCCACACCACACCCCCGCCCACCATAGATGGGGCATTGTGTATGGGTCACAGATTGTTAACAGGTTTATTGGATATGAGGGGAATCGTGACAGTATTGAGACTTCTGGATTTCATCTATTCCAATGATGTCCCTTGTCACACATGCTTTCTAAGAAATCGGGGTTGGAAGAACGTGATCCATCTTCCCTGAGTTCCCTCTCTCCCCTCCGATCCCCTCTCCTGCATCCCCTCTCTCTCCCCTAGTCTCTCTCCCATCATCCCAGTCTCTCTCTCCCCCCAGGCACTCTCTCCCTCCAGTCACTCTCTCTCTTCCGCTCACCCCAGTCTCTCTCTCTCCCCCAGTCTCTCTTCCCCCTCAGTCTCTCTCTCTCTCCCCCCAGTCTCTTTCTCTACACCCCCATCTCCCTCCTCCCCCCATAGTCTCTCTCTATCCCCCCACAGCATTTCTACCCCAGTCTCTCTCCCCACCACCTGTCTCTCCCCTCCCCCCCAATCTCTCTTTCTCTCACTTCTGATGTTTTCTCTCCCACAGCAATATTCTAGACAAAAGTCCGGAAGATGATCCAAAAGCTAGGCCCACACCGGCACAGCTCCACGCAATACAGGCCCCACTTCCAGTGTCGGGTTTGAGGAGTCTGCGCATGCAGAGTCCAGGGCACCCAGGCGCAGAAGGGCGCTCAAAAAACAAATGCAAACAATCACTCTGTTAAAATAATGGATGCGTTTATTTGCACTGTCAAAATGGCTGCCTTGTTTCTGATTGGCTCTCCATTATCACATGACCTATTGGCTGATTGGTCCCCTTGGATGATAAGCCACACCCTGAAGTTTCTCTGGAGTATGTAACTGGAACCGCCCAGCCCAAGTTCTGACTGAGTTTGCAAATTGTAATTCGATCCATTTTGACTTCAGAAGCCACAGAGGATAGATTTCCCCAAAAGGCACCAAGTTCTAGCTGATGTCCCTTACCGCAGCGCAAGTGCATTCCTCCCCCATCTGAAGCCCCTTATACCAGCACACAAGTGCTGCCTCCCCTAGCCGAAGTCCATTACCCAAGCACAAGTGCACAACCTTACCCCATCCCCCACCCCGCCGCCCCTCCCGCCCACCATAGATGGGACATTGTGTGTGGCTCAGGATTATTGGGTATTAAGTGAATACTGACAGTGTCGTGACTTCTGGATATCATCCACTCCAACGATGTCCCTGGTAACAAACACACCGACCTTTCCAGGAAATTGAGTGTG
This sequence comes from Pristiophorus japonicus, assembly GCF_044704955.1. Lineage (NCBI taxonomy): Eukaryota > Metazoa > Chordata > Chondrichthyes > Pristiophoridae > Pristiophorus > Pristiophorus japonicus. Next base: position 222,659,144 of record NC_091978.1, read on the forward strand.
CATGTAAAGGCGGTTGGAGGAACGTGATCCGTCTCCCTGAGTTCCATCTCTCCCCTCCCGCTTCCTCTCACACTTTTCCCCTCCCCCTCGTGTCCCTCTCACTACCCCCCCATGTCTCTCTTCACCTCCCCCGTGTCTCTCTCTCTCTCCCTCCCTCTCTATATCTCTTAACTCTCCTCTCCCCACCCACCTCCCATTTCACTCTCTCCCCCCTCGTGTCCCCTCTCTCTCTCCTCCCCCATGTCCCTCTCTCTCCCCTCCCCCCATCTCTCTTTCTGTTTCCCCATTCCCGCGTCTCTCTTTCGCCCCCATTTCTCTCCTCCCCCCCGTATCCCTCTCACCCCCACCATGTCTCTCTCTCTCTCTCCCCGCCCCGTGTCTCTTTCTCCCTCCCTTGTGTGTCTCTCTCTCCCCACCCCGCGTCTCTCTCTCGTCCCGCTTCTCGTGTCCCTCTCTCCTATCCCCCCAACCCCCGCCCCATGTCTCTCACTTTCCCTTCCCCGTGTCTCTCTCTCTCTCTTCCCCCACCCCCTCTATCTCTCAACTTCCCCCCCGCCCCCAACCCAATGTCCCTATCTCTCCCCACCCTATGTCTCTTTCCCCCTTCCCGTGTCTTTCTCTCCTCCCCCCTCTCCTCCGCCCTCTTCCCCCCCATGCCCCTCTCTCTCCGTCCCCCTCCGTCTCTCTCCCCTCCCCCCCACCCTCATGTCTCTCTCTCTCCCCACCCCCCCCCCCCCCCACCGTCTTTCTCCCCCCGCCGCCCCCAGGATCTCTTTCTCCCCCCGCCCGCAGGATCTCTCTCCCTCCGTCCGCAGGATCTCTTTTCCCCCGCCCGCAGGATCTCCCTCCCGCCGCCCGCAGTCACTCTCCCTCCCACCCCCCCCCCCCCCCCACCGTTGCCTGCAGGCTCTGAGGAACAACATGGTCTGCCCATTGGGGGAGCCCCATTTCCGGTTGGGAGCCACACATCGGGTTCCAGTTTCGGGTGGGAGGCATCTAGAGGATGCAGGTGCAGTTGGACAGAAAAAGGACAGTACAAATAGCTGGAGGCCTCTAATATATACTGCTTTGCAGGTTTTACTGTGGGCGGCCAGGTTTTCCGGGCCTCGGGAAAACCCAGCAGCTGAAGCAAGGCAAGGACAGCTTTGGGGAGATGGTAAATGGCTTTACAGCACTGCTTGTGGGCCAGGAGGAGCAGGATTACTTTCCCCAGCACCCCCCCAAGCTCTCCCACCATCAGACCCTCTCCCCCCCCCCCTATACGGGGTCGGGGATCGTACCCCCAGCCCTGGGATTGGAATCTCCCCCCCAGGGGTCATAGTTAGGGCCACCCTCCCCTAAGATAGGACCCATCCCCCGAGGTCAGGGATCGGACCCCTCCCCTGGGGTCGGTGATCGGATCTCCCCCCTGAGATTGGACCCACCTAGGGTTGGGGATCGGACCACCCCCAGGGTCGTAGATCGGATCTATCTGGTCCTGCAGTCTGCTCCAGAGTGCTCCCTGCTCGACTAGAAGTCAAGCCTGTCAGTGAGGCTGACCTCCGGGCGGAGAACCTATCAGGTGCCAAAAGACGCACGGGGAAACCCAGACATCCGGGTTTCCTATCCAAAAGTGCCCCCACCCTCTCCAACTTACGTAACCCACCCCAGTAAATGTCCAGGCCCCTCTACCATCTATATTTATATTGTAATCGCAACAAAATGAAATCTTAGTAATTACTGAGAGTTAAAGAGGCTGAGGTTACACAGATTGACAATTAAGGGAGGTTATTGTGGTGTGATCACTGCAGAGTGATGCTGAAATGTGGCAGGAGGGTAAAATCAGGGAACTTTTTGCAGTTTTAAAGCAAAAAATGAATACTTAGAGGATGTATGTTATTAAAACAGCCATACTCAGAAGTGGTCTAATTCTACATTGCCAAAATAGTACCAGGCTTTATTCGTTCAATGTTTGTAAGCTTTGAGCTGACTCCCTTGATGCTAAATAGACTTTGTGATGTGGTACTGAAGTCATACAGACTAGGAAACTCCCACGGTTGATTCCTGGTCTGTACTAAGTTACTTGGTCTCAACTATGACAGCGAGGGAATCACTACAATTGGCTTCAGTGTCCGTGGAAATGGGGAAGGGTAAACTTAGCCAGAGTTCCTGCTGCTGATTGCTCTTCAATGACAATGGTGGAAGTATGTCCGGCATCTTACCAGCCCTGCAATTGCGGGCTTGGAGATGGGCCCGCTGTCAAAATGGCCGAGATTGACAGCGGGTCAGGATCCCGCTCTGAACCCGCCTCCTCGCCAGTTTCCCAAGTGTTGGGTCTGTCATTCCTGAACAGACCCGACACCAAGCGGTGGGTCAGTAAATTTAGATAGTTAAAAGCTTATTAAAAGATGGTTAAGCAGGATTTTACCATGTACTTACAATTTAACCAAATTTTTAATGAGTTTCCCGGAGCGCGGTTATCACATCAGGTAAGTAGTTGAGTGTTGTGTCAGCATCGAATAATCCACTAACCTGATAACTGCAAATGGTCTATGAAAGCTCCCATTTCATAGGTCTTCATTTTCCAAGGTTACTGCAATTAGAAGACAAATTGACCTTTATACAGCTAGCAAGTGTTTGCAGCAAACTCTGTATCCAGTGTCACCTCTTTCACCATTGACAGATCACTTCTGCCATTTATTCCATCAGCCCTTTGAAAAAAATCTCACTTTGATCCTCAGAGTCCCAACACGATCAGCCCCAACACCAAGATCACCGGGTATACTAGCAGCACCAACATCAACACCAAACTTCTCCACAATCAACTGATGCTGCACTGGCAACAGGGCATCAGCACCCTGCACATTGCTGCCCAGGATGCCAGTGATGGCCTCACCATGGCCAGATTTGCTTCACTAACACTGTATGTGGTGTCCCTGCACCTTACTACAAACTCACACGAGGCATGTACTGCAGACACAGTCACTACGTGACCTTAACCTTTATTCCCAGGACCAAGGAGTGCTGACCCTGGGTGGGACCTCCCCTTTTATACCTGGAAACCCAGGTGAGGAGTGTCTCCCACAAGTTCACCCCCTGTGGTCAGGGTTTGCATTTCTATGGTATAAGTACAGTGTACAGGAGTTGCATGAAGGTTACAGTTACATGAAGGTTACCGTTGCATGATGGTTACATACATGACATCACCTCCCCCCTTACATCTTTTTGTGTCAAAGGTTAAGTCTTTCAGATGGTCGACGCTCTCTCATGGAGCGCCGCAGTTGGTGCTCTGGTGGCTGAGCATTGGCATGCATCTCTGTCACTTGAGGTGATTCCGGCCTGTCCAGGCTGGCTGCAGGGACTGTGCATGCTGTGGACTGTCCTTGTTGCTCATCCACTGGCAGTGGTGTGGGTGACATCTCATGCTCTTCTTCAGGTTCCTCCGTGTCTATGCTGAAAATTTTCTTTACTTGGTCCAACTGTTTGCGGCATATCTGCCCATTGTTTAGTCTGACCACTATGACCCTATTCCCTTCTTTGCCAATTACTGTGTCCTCAAGTCACTTGGGTCCCAAAGCATGGTTAAGAACAAATACCGGGTCATCTATTTCTGTACACTTCCCCTTTGAGTTTCGATCATGGAACTCGGTTTGGGATTGGCGCTTTCCCTCAACAATGTCTGCCAGGGCTGGGTGAATGAGGGACAGCCACGTCTTAAGCGTGCGTTTCATGAGGAGTTCCGCTGGCGGGACTCCCATGAGCGAGTGTGGGTGGGACCTGTAGGCCAGCAGGAGGCGCAATAGGCGGTACTGAAGGGAGGGTCCTTGGATGCGTAGCATGCCTTGTTTTATGACTCGGACCGCATGTTCCGCCTGGCCATTGGAAGTCGGCTTGAATGGCGCTGTCCGCACGTGTTTGATACGTTGTCCGACATAAACTCCTGGAATTCATGGCTGGTGAAACACGGGCCATTGTCGCTGACCAGGATGCTGGCAAGCCATGGGTCGCGAAAACCGTACGCAGGCTTTCCACGGTGATGGATTTCGTGCACGAGTTTAATATGATGCACTCGATCCATTTCGAGTGTGCATCGACGACGATCAGGAACATTTTCCCCATGAGCGGGCCCGCATAGTCTACGTGAATACATGACCATGGCCTGGTGAGCCAGGGCCAGGGGCTGAGTGGGGCCTCCCTGGGGGCATTGCCCAGCTGGGCACACGTCGTGCACCTGCGAACCCAGTGTTCCAGGTCTGAGTCAATCCCCGGCCACCATACATGTGACCAGGCAATGGCCTTCATTAGCACGATGCCAGGGTGCTCGCTGTGGAGTTCCCTGATGAACGCTTCCCTACCTTTCTGGGGCATGACTACCCGGCTGGGATGGAGAGCACATCCATCCGTCTCTGAAACGGTCTGACCTCCTCGGGGCACGCCCCGTGCACGGACGCCCAATCCCCAGTCAGAACACATTTCTTTATCATGGATAGGAGGGGGTCTCTGTTGGTCCAGAGTTTGATCTGGCGGGCTGTGATGGGGGAGCCTGTGGAGTCAAAAGCCTCAACGGCCATGACCATCTCAGCGCTTTGCTCCGACGCCCCCTCAGTGGTGGCCAGTGGGAGCCTGCTGAGCACGTCAGCGCAATTTTCGGTGCCTGGCCGGTGCCGTATGGTGTAGTCATATGCTGCCAGCGTGAGAGCCCATCGCTGTATGCGAGCTGACACATTGGCATTGACAGCTTTGCTGTCGTACAACAGGGATGTTAACGGCTTGTGGTCCATTTCTAGCTTGAACTGTCTACCGAAAAAGTACTGGTGCATCTTTTTCACACTGTAAACACAAGCGAGTACTTCCTTTTCGACCATGCCGTATACATGCTCTGCCTGGGAGAGTGACCTGGAGGCATAAGTCACCGGTTGGAGTCGGCCGCCATCATTACCCTGTTGCAAGACACACCCAACCCCGTAGACGATGCATCGCACGTTAAAACCAGTTTTTTCCAGGGGTCATACAAAGTCAACAGTTGTTAGAACACAGCAGGTTCCTTGTCTTATTGAAAGCTCGTTCTTGACAGTCCCCCCAAAGCCATTCACAACCTTTACGCAGGAGCATGTGTAACGGCTCCAACAAAGTGCTTATGTTCGGCAGAAAGTTCCCGAAATAGTTCAAAAGTCCCAGGAATGAACGCAGCTCCGACGTGTTACCGGGTCTGGGTGCCCGGCGGATCACCTCCGTTTTTGATTCAGTGGGCCGGATCCCATCTGCGGCAACCCTCCTGCCCAAAAACTCGACCTCTGGGGCCAAAAACACACACTTGGCCTTTTTCAGCTGCAAGCCTCCCCGATCCAGTCGGCGTAGCACCTCATCCAGGTTGTGGAGTGTTCCTCGGTGTCTCAACCCGTTATAAGGATGTCGTCTTGGAATACGATTGATCCAGGAATGGATTTGAGCAAGCTTTCCATGTTTCTCTGAAAGATAGCTGCCGCCGAACGAATGCCAAACGGACACCTGTTGTAGATAAATAATCCTTTGTGCGTCGTGATGGTAGTCAGAAGCTTGGATTCTTCAGCCAGTTCCTGAGTCATGTAGGCCGAAGTGAGGTCCAACTTGGTGAACAGCTTACCACCTGCCAGCGTGGCAAAAAGATCCTCCACTCTCGGGAGCGGGTATTGGTCTTGCAGCGACACTCGGTTGATGGTGGCTTTGTAGTCGCCACAAATCCTGACCGAGCCATCTGCTTTAAGGACAGGAACGATGGGACTTGCCCAATCGCTGAATTCAACGGCCGAAATTATGCCCTCTCTGAGCAGCCTGTCCAATTCACTTTCAATTTTCTCACGTATCACATACGGCACCGCTCTGGCTTTGTGGTGCACTGGTCTGGAGTCCGGAGTGATGCGTATCACTACTTTGGTGCCCTTGAACGTTCCAACACCGGGTTGAAACAGTGACCTGAATTTTTGTGGGACCTGTGAGCATGAACTTCGCTCCACAGATGAAATGGCGTACACATCCCCCCATTTCCAATTCATCTCGGCTAGCCAACTCCTCCCCAAGAGCGAGGGGCCATTTCCCGGGATGATTCAGAGTGGCAGCCGGTTCTGTGATCCATTATGTGTTACCACCAAGTTTGCACTGCCAAGCACTGGGATGATCTCTTTGGTGTGCGTCCGTAGCTGCGTGTCAATGCGTTCCAGTTTGGGCCTGCTAGCTCTGTGTGGCCATAGTCTCTCAAGTTGTTGGGCGCTCATAAGTGACTGGCTAGCTCCCATATCCAGTTCCATGTGCACCGGGATGCCATTCAATAAAACTTTCATGGGTGGCATTTTAGTGTATGAGCTGTGGACGTCAGCCACATGAACCCGCTGAACTTCAGCATCCATGGCTTTTCCCCGGGCATCATCCTGCATTGCAGACCCCTCGTCTGGTTCCTCTGTCTCACAGATTAGCCTCGCTGCAGCCTTTTTGCATATCCTGGCCAAGTGTCCACTGACGTTACAAATCCTACAGGTATATTGCTGAAACCTGCAGCTTTTTGCAGTATGTCTACCCCCCGCACCTCCAGCATAAGCTGAGATTGTTGTTAACAAAAGGACTGTTACCAGGCATTCCTCTCTGATTGCCCATTTGTTTGTTCCTAAGCACTCTGCTGGTGGGTGTTAATGGTCCCATCGCGGGACGCATTGTTCCTCGTGATGGCGTGAATTGCCGATCCTTTCCATTGTCCCTGTTGCGGACCCACCCTAGAGCCTGTTGCTGCCTGGGCGGTTTCGATATGCCCTTGCCTGCCTGCGGGGTCCCGAGCCACATTCACCATGTTAACTCTCTGGTCCATCGCCACATTGGGACCAGGGCTGTGCGCGTAAATTAGCTTAGTCTCCTCTTCCCCTGCCATGAAGGTCTGAGCTATCAACGCCACCCCTTCTAAAGTCAAGTCCTTGGTCTCTATTAGCTTCCTGAAAATCCCGGCATGATTAATGCCCTCAATGAAGAAATCCCTTAACATCTCCCCCCTGCAGGCGTCTGTGAACTTACAGAGACTGGCCAAGCGCCACAGGTCCGCAACAAAGTCCGAGATGTTTTGCCCCTCCTGACGCCGGTGCATGTAGAACCGGTGCCGGGCCATGTGTATGCTACTCGTTGGCTTGAGGTGCTCACTGATCAGCTGGCTGAGCTCTTCAAAGGACTTGTCCGCTGGCTTTTGGGGTGCGAACAGGTCTTTCATCAGCGCATACGTCTGTGGTCCGCAGCTGGTCAGTAGATGCGCCCTCCGCTTGTCAGCCGCTGCCGCTCCCAGCCAGTCCTTCGTGACAAAGCTCTGCTGGAGTCTCTCCACGAAGTCGGCCCAGTCCTCACCCACACAGTAACGTTCCTCTGTGCTACCATTGGTCATCCTCGTGGTTCGGTGATTCCCGTTTCTCGTCGTCAGATGTGGTGTCCCTGCACCTTACTACAAAATCACACGAGGCATGTACTGTAGACACAGTCACTATGTGACCTTAACCTTTATTCCCAGGACCAAGGAGTGCTGATCCTGGGTGGGACCTCCCCTTTTATACCTGGAAACCCAGGTGAAGAGTGTCCTCCACAAGTTCACCCCCTGTGGTCAGGGTGTGCATTTCTAGGGTATAAGTACAGGGTACAGGAGTTGCATGAAGGTTACAGTTACATGAAGGTTACCGTTGCATGATGGTTACATACATGACACTGTACACCCGGGCTGCTACATGATACGCCTAGTTGGCACCACCCCATTCCAGCACCATAGAGCATCCCTACAATGTCCAAGCTATTCCTTTCACATTCATCACCATTGGCAGGGGGCGGGGGCGGGGCACTTATGTCTTATCATTATAGGCCACCTATCAGTAGCAACTCTGTTGGTCAGAGTATAAATCAAGAAATAGTAGGGGCTTGTAAAAAGGGAACAGCAATAATCATGGGTGATTTCAACCTTCATATTGATTGGACAAATCAAATTGGTCTGGGTAGCCTTGAGGAAGAGTTCATAGAGTGCATAAGGGACAAATTCCTTGAGCAGTATGTAACGGAACCAACCAGGGGCAGGCTATCTCAGATCTGGTCCTGTGTAATGAGACAGGATTAATAAACAATCTCTTAGTAAAGGATCCCCTTGGAATGAGTGATCATAGCATGGTTGAATTTCACATTCAGATGGAGCGCGAGAAAGTTGGATCTCAAACCAGCTTAATTAAGGGAGACTACAAAGCTATGAGGGCAGAGTTGGCTAAAAAGGACTGGGAAAATAGATTAAAGTGTAGGCCGGTTTATGAATAAAGATGTACATTTAAGGAGATATTTTATAACTCTCAAGAAAAATATATTCCAGTGAGGAGGAAAGGATGTAAAAGAAAAGATAGCCATCCATGGCTAACTAAAGAAATAAAGGATGGTATCCAATTAAAAACAAGGGCATACAAAGTGGCCAAAACTAGTAGGAGGACAGAAGATTGGGAAGCTTTTAAAAGCCAGCAAAGAATGACTAAAAAAAATGATTAGGAAAGTGAAGATAGACTATGGAGCCAATCTTCATCAAGGCCTCCGCCTGCCCAAGTGCCGCCCAAAATGCCGCAATGGCCGCCGAGGTACTGGACGGTACTTTGGGTGGGATATTCATGAAGAAGATCCCTCGAAGGTCAGCGGGCAGCAAATGGAAGATGTATTTCGCCAATCTGGCGGAAGCAGACGGGAAGTCGCACTCTTGCCGGAGAGTCGCTTGCTGCCCAAGTGCCGCCGAGGATGGAGTCGGGCCCACGGAGGGTCGAAGACCTGAAAACAAAAAACAACAGCAAAACATTTTAAAAGTATACGAAGACCTTCAGGGGACCTCATCCAAGTAAGTAGCTGTTGAAAAAAAGTATTAAAATGTTCACTTACCTTTTTTTCAGGTTCTTCATATTCACCGACGGGGACAGACCAGCCTCCAACCAGTGGTCCTCCCCCATTCTGCCGCCGGGTCCCGCCAACTCCCGCCCCACAGGAATCTGGGAGCTCGGAGGCGGGAGCTCAGTTGCGCCACTCGGCCATCCGCTGACGTCAGCGGGCGGTTCGCAGCGGCTCTCCCCTTCGACCCGCTCCAGGCCACCCCGAAAGCGGGACTGGGCAGATATGCATAAGGAATGTCGGCAGCAGTCAGCAGTGAAGTGCTGAAAATCAGCCTCTCTGAAAGTAAACTAGCACGAAATATAAAAACAGATAGCAAGGGTTTCTACAAGTATATAAGAAGGAAAAGAGTGGCTAAATTTAATTATTGTAAATTAAAAAGTAGGACCTCAAAAGTAGTAATCTCAGGATTGCTACCAGTACAGGACAGTTAAGATGAATACGTGGCTTGAGGAATGGTGCAAGGGGAAGGGATTGAAATTCCTGGGATATTGGAACCGGTTCTGGGGGAGGTGGGATCAGTACAAACCGGACGGTCTGCACCGGGGCAGGACTGGAACTGATGTCCTAGGCGGAGTGTTTGCTAGTGCTGTTGGGGAGGGCTTAAACTAATATGGCAGAGGGATGGGAAGCTATGCAGGGAGGCAGAGGGAAGTAAAAAGGGGGCAGAAGCAAAAGGTAGGAAGGAGAAAAGTATGACTGGAGGCTAGAGAAATCAAAGGCAAAAATCAAAAGGGGCCACATTATAACATAATTCTAAAAGGACAAAGAGTGCTAAAAAAATAATCCTGAAGGCTCCGAGTCTCAATGCGAGGAGCATTCGTAATAAGGTGGATGAATTAACTGCGCAGATAGCTATTAACGGATATGAGGTAATTAGGATTACGGAGACATGGCTCCAGGGTGACCAAGGCTGGGAACTCAACATCCAGGGGTATTCAATATTCAGGAAGGATAGACAGAAAGGAAAAGGAGGTGGTTTAGCGTTGCTGGTTAAAGAGGAGATTAATGCAATAGTAAGGAAGGACATTAGCTTGGATGATGTGGAATCTATATGGGTAGAGCTGCGAAACATCAAAGGACAGAAAACGTTAGTGGGAGTTGTGTGCAGACCACCAAACAGTAGTAGTGAGGTTGGGGATGGCATCAAACAGGAAATTAGGGATGCGTGCAATAAAGGTACAGCAGTTATCATGGGTGACTTTAATCTACATATAGATTGGGTTAACCAAACTGGTAGCAATACTGTGGAAGAGGATTTCCTGGAGTGTATAAGGGATGGTTTTCTAGACCAATATGTTGAGGAACCAATTAGAGAGCACACCATCCTAGACTGGGTCGTGTAATGAGAGAGGATTAGTTAGCAATCTTGTCGTGCGAGCCCTCTTGGGGAAGAGTGACCATAATATGGTAGAATTCTTCATTAAGATGGAGAATGACACAGTTAATTCAGAGACTAGGGTCCTGAACTTAAAATAAGGTAACTTCAATGGTATGAGACATGAATTGGTTAGGATAGACTGGCGAATGATACTTAAAGGGTTGACAGTAGATAGGCAATGGCAGACATATAAAGATCACATGGATGAACTACAACAATTGTACATCCCTTTCTGGCGTAAAAATAAAACATGGAAGGCAGCTCAACCGTGACTAACAAGGGAAATTAGGCATAGTGTTAAATCAAAGTAAGAGGCATATAAATTGGCCAGAAAAAGCAGCAAACCTGAGGACTGGGAGAAATTTCGAATTCAGCAGAGAAGGACAAAGAGTTTAATTAGGAGGGGGAAAATAGAGTATGAGAGTAAGCTTGCTTGGAACATAAAAACTGACTGCAAAAGCTTCTATAGATATGTGAAGAGAAAAAGATTAGTGAAGGCCAATTTGGTCCCTTGCAGTCAGAATCAGGTGAATTCATAATGGGGAACAAGGAAATGGCAGACCAATTGAACAAATACTTTGGTTCTGTCTTCACTAAGGAAGACACAAATAACCTCCCGAAAATACTAGGGGACCGAGGGTCTCGCGAGAAGGAGGAACTGAGGGAACTGAGGGAAATCCTTATTAGTCAGGAAATGGTGTTAGGGAAATTGATGGGATTGAAGGCCAATAAATCCCCAGGGCCTGATAGTCTGCATCCCAGAGTACTTAAGGAAGTAGTCCAAGAAATAGTGGATGCATTGGTGGTCATTTTCCAACATTCCATGGACTTTGGATCAGTTCCTATGGATTGGAGGGTAGCTAATCTAACCCCACTTTTTAAAAAAGGAGGGAAAGAGAAAACAGGGAATTATAGACCGGTTAGCCTAACATCGGTAGTAGGGAAAATGCTGGAATCAATTATTAAAGATGTAATATCAGCACATTTGGAAAACAGTAACAGGATCATCCAAGTCAGCATGAAATTATGAAAGGGAAATCATGCTTGACAAATCTTTTAGAATTTTTGAGGATGTAACTAGTAGAGTGGATAAGTGGATGTGGTGTATTTGGACTTTCCAAAGGCTTTTGACAAGGTCGCACACGAGAAATTACTGTGCAAAATTAAAGCACATGGGATTGGGGGTAATGTATAGACGTGGATAGAGAACTGGTTGGCAGACAGAAAGCAAAGAGTGGGAATAAACGGATCCTTTTCAGAATGGCAGACAGTGATTATTGGGGTACCGCAAGGTTCAGTGCTGGGTCCCCAGATATTTACAATATATATTAATGATTTAGACAAAGGAATGGAATGGAATATCTCCAAGTTTGCAGATGACACTAAGCTGGGTGGCAGTGTGAGCTGTGAGGAGGATGCTAAGAGGCTGTAGGGTGACTTGGACAGGTTAGGTGAGTGGGCAAATGCATGGCTGATGCAGTATAATGTGGATAAATGTGAGGTTACCCACTTTGGTGGCAAAAACAGGAAGGCAGATTATTATCTGAATGGTGACAGATTAGTAACAGAGGGGAGGTGCAACGAGACCTGGGTGTCATGGTATATCAGTCATTGAAAGTAGGCATGCAGGTACAATAGGCAGTTAAGAAAGCAAATGGCATGTTGGCCTTCATAGCGAGAGGATTTGAGTATAGGAGCAGGGAGGTCTTGCTGCAGTTGTACAGGACCTTGGTGAGACCACACCTTGAGTATTGTGTACAGTTTTGTTCTCCAAATCTGAGGAAGGACATGCTTGCTATTGAGGCAGTGCAGCAAAGGTTCACCAGACTGATTTCTGGGATGGCAAGACTGACATATGAAGAAAGACTGGATCGACTAGACTGATATTCACTGGAATTTAGGAAAATGAGAGGGGATCTCATAGAAGCATATAAAATTCTGAAAGGATTGGACAGGTCAGATGCAGGAAGAATGTTCCCGATTTTGGGGAAGTCCAGAACCTGGGGTCACAGTCTAAGGATAAGGGGTAAGCCATAGAGGGGCGAGATGAGGAGAAACGTTTTCACCCAGAGAATTGTGAACCTATGGAATTCTCTACCACAGAAATTTGTTGAGTCCAGTTCATTGGATTTATTCAAAATGGAGTTAGATGTGACTAGTACGGCTAAAGGGATCAGGGGATATGGAAAAAAGGCAGGAGTGGGATGCTGAAGTTGCATGATCAGCCATGCTCATATTGAATGGTGGTGTAGGCTCGAAGGGCCGAATGGCCTGCTCCTGCACCTATTTTTCTATGTTTCTAAAGTAAATGTTGGTCCCTTGGAGGATGAGACCGGGGAATTAGTGATGGGGAACATGGAGATGGCAGGAACTCTGAAGAAATATTTTGTATCAGTCTTTACGGTAGAGGACACTAAAAACATCCCAACAGTGGATAAACAAGGGGCTATAGCGGGGGAGGAACTTAACACAATCACAATCACTAAAGGGGTGGTACTCAGTAAGATAATGGGATTAAAGTCGGATAAATCCCCTGGACCTGATGGCTTGCATCCTCGGGTCGAAAGAGAAGTAGAGGCAGGGATGGTGGATGCATTGGTTGTAATTGACCAAAATTTCCTGGATTCTGGGGAGGTCCCAGCCGATTGGGAAACTGCAAATGTAATGCTTCTATTTAAAAAAGGAGGCAGACAAAAAGCAGGAATCTATAGAAGAGTTAGCCTAACATCTGTGATTGGGAAAATGTTGGAGTCCATTATTAAAGAAGCAGTAGCAGGACATTTGGAAAAGCATAATTCGGTCAGGCAGAGTCAGCATGGATTTATGAAGGGGAAGTCATGTTTGACAAATCTTCTAGAATTTTTTGAGGATGTAACTAGTAGAGTGGATAAGGGAGAACCAGTGGATGTGATGTATTTGGACTTCCAGAAAGAATTTGACAAGGTGCCACATAAAAAGTTACTGCACAAGATAAAAGTTCACGGGGTTGGGGGTAATATATTAGCAGGGATAGAGGATTGGCTAACTAACAGAAAACAGAGAGTTGGGATAAATAGTTAATTCTCGGGTTGGCAATCAGTAACTAGTGGGGTGCTGCAGGGATCAGTGCTGGGACCCCCAACTATTTACAATCTATATTAACAACTTGGATGAAGGGACCGAATGTAACGTAGCCAAGTTTGCTGATGATATAAAGATGGGAGGAAAAGTAATGTGTGAGGATGACACAAGAAACCTGGAAAAGGATAGACAGGTAAGTGCATGGGCAAAAATTTGGCAGATGGAGTATAATGTTGGAAAGTGTGAGTTTATACACTTTGGCAGAAAAAAATCGAAGAGCAAGTTATTATTTAAATGGAGAAATATTGCAAAGTGCTTCAGTACAACGGGACCCGGTAGTACTTGTGCATGAAATACAAAAGGTTAGTATGCAGGTACAGCAAGTGATTAGGAAGGCCAATGGAATCTTGGCCTTTATTGCAAAGGGGATGGAGTATAAAAGCAAGGAAGTCTTGCTACAGTTATAAGGGTATTGGTGAGGCCACACCTGGAATACTGCATACAGTTTTGGTTTCCATATTTAAGAAAGGATATACTTGCTTTGGAGGCAGTTCAGAGAAGGTTCATTAGGTTGATTCCGGAGATAAGGGGGTTGACTTATGAGGAAAGGTTGAGTAGGTTGGGCCTCTACACATTGGAATTCAGAAGAATGAGAGGTGATCTTATCGAAACGTATAAGATTATAAGGGGGCTGGACAAGGTGGATGCAGAGAGGATGTTTCCACTGATAGGGGAGACTAGAAGTTGGGGGCATAATCTTAGAATAAGGGGCCGCCCATTTAAAACTCGGATGAGGAGAAATTTCTTCTCTCTGGGGGTTGTAAATCTGCGGAATTCGCTGCCTCAGAGAGCTGTGGAGGCTGGGACATTGAATAAATTTAAGACAGAAATAGACAGTTTCTTAAACGATAAGGGGATAAGGAGTTATGGGGAGTGGACTGTGAAGTGGACCTGAGTCCATGATCAGATCAACCATGATCATTTTAAATGGCAGAGCAGGCTCGAGGGGCCATATGGTCTACTCCTGCTCCTATTTCTTATATTCTTATGTTCATTCACTGGAACTCACTAAGACACTTTCAAAGCTGCACACAAATCTGTCCAAGAAGGCAAAGTGATGAAAATAAAGATTTCAATGCTTGACAACACATTAACAGAAACTTTACATGAACATTTGCTAAAGCACCCAAGTGTCTACCCTTGTGTGTTGTTAGTTTAAATGACTGGACAAGGATGAGGGTGAGTGTGAGGGATGGTTAGTGAGAAGAGGAAGTGATAACGTAGATATAGAGAGATGGGTGGAAGTGCAAGGTAAGTTGGTGTGAGTATGGATGTGCAAGAGTAGGGTAGGGAAGGCAGGGTGACAGCAGGATGAGGTTGAGTGTGGCTTTGCGGTAATGTTTTGTGATCAACTGAGATAATTGAAAGGTTTGCGCCACTGCAGCCAGGTCCTCCTGACGAAATCCCTGCTTGTGTCCTCCTGTGCAATGTGCAACCAGGCTGTGTTGATCTCCTCAGGAGGTCTCTTCCACACATTGGCAGGGAAGAGAACCTCCTTGCGTGCTGTACATGGAGGGAGTCATGCGAGAGCCTGGGTGCAGTCATGCATCTTTGTGTAGTGCGTGTCAGTGTTTGCAGCCTCTCAATACTGTAGAATAATGACAGCGCAACTATCAAAATTAATGTGGACATGGCCTCTTTAAGGAAACTGGATGATGACGCATCATCAGATGACGTCATCAGACCGGCGCCCTATTAATTGGCCGGGAACCTTGCAGGGCAGGCTTAACAAACCCCATCAGGGAAAAATCACTTGGAGGAGGTGGGATGAAGACGGGAGCAGATTTTGAGGTCGCTGTCTACTCCGACCACACCAGACTCACCATGGCTGGCGAAATCGCAGCCTACGTGTGCATGTTGTGCTTGGCAGTGACGGGAATCACTGTCATATAGCCAGCATTTATCAGGCTCACTCACACATGAAGAGTGCATGAGGTGCTGCTACAAGAAAGAGATTGAGATGAAAACTAGATGGCAAGTTAAAGGAAGAAAGAAAGTGCTTAGACCTGATACTAAGGCTGATATGCGACAGATTAAATTGAAAAGGATACACAAGGTTTTTAACCACTAACAACAACAACTTGCATTTATATAGAGGGATAGAAATTGCCCCCCGCCCGGAACAGGGAGCATGCACCCCGTTTCAATGATTTTTACCGCAGCTGTGGTTGAGGTTGCCTCTTAAGCGAAATTCTGCTCTTTGTTGTTTTTTTTATTCAGATCCGGAAGTTGCTCTTAATGGGGGCAGTGATTACACAAGAGGGGCGGTAGTTGGGGAGGGTGCAGAGTAACCGCTGCGATGATGTCATCATGGCGCCGCGTCACCATGGCTCTCCCCTTCACTTAAAAGGGAGAGCCTTCGCGATTTTAAAACTTCTGTCCACTGGTCACTCGTCCACAAGGGAGGGTTTCGGCCGGGCCAGTGGCCTGACACCCAAGAGTGGGTGTCAAGCTGTCTGTTGGCGGCCCGACCGAACCCAGGGGCATGATTGTCGGGCCGACCTGGCAGTAGGCCAACAAAAAAAAACATGGCGGCAACGGCAGTGCATCCTCCCGACGAAGGGAAGCCGCACCGCCATTGCAGAAGGCCACAGCCTCACTGGACCACCCGGAAAAAAACAAGTTTTGGCACCGCCGGGCAGGCCGAAGATTTTCGATGGGGAATGTCGCTGTCGAGGGGGTAGATCGGCGGTGCGCACGGTGATGACGTGCTTAAGAGGGATCGGCAGCAGCGGAGCAGTAGCGGGCACCACCGAGAAAACTAGGAAGGGCAATTGGGCTAGCAGCGGCAATTCCATGAAAAGGCGGCGGCTACTCCACTCTGCAGCATAGCTGCCGATTTGCGGTGGTAACAGGCCTTAAGGAGAGGGGCAATTTCAGCCTCAGAGTCTTTAACAGAGAAAAATGTCCCACGGCACTTGAGAGGAAAACAGATGCCAAACCAAAGAAGGAGAGATTAGAAGTGATGACCAAAAGCTTGGTTAAAGAAGTGTGCTTATAGGAGTAGAGGAACCTGGAGAGATAGCGAGGTTTAGGGCTAGAATTCCATAGCTTGGGACCTTGGGCCTCCAATGGTGCAGTGAAAGAAGGGAGGTTGCTGGAGGCAGAGGAACAGAAATTGAGAGGAGGGTGGTGGAGGGAGGGGGAGTGGGATAACCAGAGGAAATTAGAGAGATAGGTAGGGGTGAGGCCATGGTGCTATTTTAAGACAAGAACAAGAATTTTTAATTTGAGCTGTAGGCCTTTGAGGATGGTAATGATGGACAAGTGGGACTTGGTACGGGATAGGCTATAGGTAGCAGAGATTTATGGAGCAGGAATCTCTGGAGAGTAGAACATGGGGAAAAGGTGCTCAAGTAGGGGTGGAGACGGGAGGTGTTACTGAGATGGAAATAGGCAGTTTTGTGACGGGGAGGATGGGTTGTGAGGCGGAGGATGGGTTGTGATGGAGAGGATGGGTTGTGAGGGGGAGGATGGGTTGTGAGGGGGAGAATGGGTTGTGATGGAGAGGATGGGTTGTGATGGTGAGACACGGCTCCAGGGTGACCAAGGCTGGGAACTCAACATCCAGAGGTATTCAATATTCAGGAAGGATAGACAGAAAGGAAAAGGAGGTGGGGTAGCGTTGCTGGTTAAAGAGGAGATTAACACAATATTAAGGAAGGTCATTAGCTTGGATGATGTGGAATCTGTATGAGTAGAGCTGTGGAACACCAAAGGGCAGAAAACGCTAGTGGGAGTTTTGTACAGGCCACCAAACAGTAGTAATGAGGTTGGGGATGGCATCAAACAGGAAATTAGGGATGCGTGCAATAAGGGTACAGCAGTTATCATGGGTGACTTTAATCTACATATAGATTGGGCTAACCAAACTGGTAGCAATACGGTATAGGAGGATTTCCTGGAGTGTATAAGGGATGGTTTTCTAGACCAATATGTCGAGGAACCAACTAGAGAGCTGGCCATCCTAGACTGGGTAATGTGCAATGAGAGAGGATTAATTAGCAATCTTGTTGTGCGAGGCCCCTTGGGGAAGAGTGACCATAATATGGTAGAATTCTTCATTAAGATGGAGAGTGACACAGTTAATTCAGAGACTTGGGTCCTGAACTTAAAGAAAGGTAACTTCAATGGTATGAGACGTGAATTGGCTAGAATAGACCGGCAAATAATACTTAAAGGGTTAATGGTGGATAGGCAATGGCAGACATTTAAAGATCACATGGATGAACTTCAACAATTGTACATCCCTGTCTGGCATAAATATAAAACGGGGAAGCTGGCTCAACAGTGGCTAACAAGGGAAATTAGGGATAGTGTTAAATATCCCTAATAGGCATATAAATTGGCCAGAAAAAGCAGCAAACCTGAGGACTGGGAGAAATTTGGAATTCAGCAGAGGAGGACAAAGGGTTTAATTAGGAGGGGGAAAATAGAGTATGAGAGAAGCTTGCAGGGAACATAAAAACTGACTGCAAAAGCTTCTACAGATATGTGAAGAGAAAAAGATTAGTGAAGACAAAGGTAGGTCCCTTGCAGTCAGAATTAGGTGAATTTATAATGGGGAACAAGGAAATGGCAGAACATTTGAACAAATACTTTGGTTCTATCTTCACTAAGGAAGACACAAATAACCTTCCGGAAATACTAGGGCACCGAGGGTCTAGCAAGAAGGAGGAACTGAGGTAAATCCTTATTAATCAGGAAATGGTGTTAGGGAAATTGATGAGATTGAAGGCCGATTAATCCCCAGGGTCTGATAGCCTGCATCCCAGAGTACTTAAGGAAGTGGCCCAAGAAATAGTGGATGCATTGGTGGTCATTTTCCAACATTCTATAGACTCTGGATCAGTTCCTATGGATTGGAGTGTTGCTAATTTAACCCCACTTTTTAAAAAAGGAGGGAGAGACAAAACCAGGAATTATACACCGGTTAGCCTGACATCGGTAGTGGGGAAAATGTTGGAATCAATTATTAAAGATGTAATAGCAGCACATTTGGAAAGCAGTGACAGGATCGGTCCAAGTCAGCATGGATTTATGAAAGGGAAATCATGCTTGACAAATCTTCTAAAATTTTTGAGGATGTAACTAGTAGAGTGGATAAGTGGATGTGTTGTATTTGGATTTCCAAAAGGCATTCGATAAGGTGCCACACAAAAGGTTACTGCAGAAGATAAAGGTACGCGGAGTCAGAGGAAACGTATTAGCATGGATAGAGAATTGGCTAACTAACAGAAAGCAGAGAGTCGGGATCAATGGGTCCTTTTCAGGTTAGCAATCGGTGGTTAGTGGTGTGCCATAGGGATCGGTGCTGGGACCACAACTGTTTACAATATACAAAGATGACCTGGAAGAGGGGACAGAGTGTAGTGTAACAAAATTTGTAGATGACACAAAGATGAGTGGGAAAGCGGGTTGTGCAGAGGACTCTGAGAGGCTGCAAGGAGATTTGGATAGGTTAAGCGAATGGGCTAAGGTTTGGCAGATGGAATACAATGTCGGAAAGTGTGAGGTCATCCACCTTGGGAAAAAAAACAGTAAAAGGGAATATTATTTGAATGGGGAGAAATTACAACATGCTGCGGTGCAGAGGGACCTGGGGGTCCTTGTGCATGAATCCCAAAAAGTTAGTTTGCAGGTGCTGCAGGTAATCAAGAAGGCAAATGGAATGTTGGCCTTCATTGCGAGAGGGATGGAGTACAAAAGCAGGGCGGTCCTGCTGCAATTGTACAGGGTATTGGTGAGGCCGCACCTGGAGTACTGCGTGCAGTTTTGGTCACCTTACTTAAGGAAGGATATACTAGCTTTGGAGGGGGTACAGAGACGATTCACGCGGCTAATTCCGGAGATGAGGGGGTTACCTTATGATGATAGATTGAGTAGACTGGGTCTTTACTCGTTGGAGTTCAGAAGGATGAGGGGTGATCTTATAGAAACATTTAAAATAATGAAAGGGATAGACAAGATAGAGGCAGACTGGTCGGGGAGACTAGAACTAGGGGGCACAGCCTCAAAATACGGGGGAGCCAATTTAAAACCGAGTTGAGAAGGAATTTCTTCTCCCAGAGGGTTGTGAATCTGTGGAATTCTCTGCCCAAGGAAGCAGTTGAGGCTAGCTCATTGAATGTATTCAAATCACAGATAGATAGATTTTTAACCAATAAGGGAATTAAGGGTTATGGGGAGCAGGCGGGTAAGTGGAGCTGAGTCCACGGCCAGATCAGCCATGATCTTGTTGAATGGCGGAGCAGGCTCAAGGGGCTAGATGGTCTACTCCTGTTCCTAATTCTTATGTTCTTATATTATGAAAGTTCGCATGCAGGTACAGCAGGTGGTGAAGAAGGCAAATGACATGTTGGCTTTCATAGCGAGAGGATTTGACTATAGCAGCAGGGAGGTCTTACTGCAGTTGTACAGGGCCTTGATGAGACCACACCTTGAATATTGTGTACAGTTTTGGCCTCCTAATCTGAGGAAGGACATTCTTGCTATTGAGGGAGTATAACGAAGGTTCACCAGACTGATTCCAGGATGGCAGGACTGACATATGAAGAAACACTGGATCGACTAGGCTTGTATACACTGGAGTTTCGAAGAATGAGAGGGATCTCATCGAAACATATAAAATTCTGACGGGATTGGACAGGTTAGATGCAGGAAGAATGTTCCCGATGTTGGGGAAGTCCAGAACCAGGGATCTCAGTCTAAGGATAAGGGTAAGCCTTATAGGACCGAGATGAGGAGAAACTTCTTCACTCAGAGAATTGTGAACCTGTGGAATTCTCTACCACAGAAAGTTGTTGAGGCCAGTTTGTTAGATATATTCGAAAGGGAGTTAGATGTGGTCCTTTCGGCTAAAGGGATCAGTGGGTATGGAGAGAAAGCAGGACTGGGGTACTGAAGTTGCGTGATTAGCCATGATCATATTGAATGGTGGTGCAGACTCGAAGGACTGAATGGCCTACTCCTGCACCTATTTTCTATGTTTCTATGATGGGTCGTGACGGGGAGGATGGGTTGTGAGGGGGAGGATGGGTTGTGATGGGGAGGATGGGTTGTGATGGGGAGGATGGGTTGTGAGGGGGAGGATGGGTTGTGACGGGGAGGATGGGTTGTGAGGGGGAGGATGGGTTGTGACGGGGAGGATGGGTTGTGAGGGGGAGGATGGGTTGTGATGTGGGAGGATGGGTTGTGAGGGGGAGGATGGGTTGTGAGGGGGAGGATGGGTTGTGAGGGGGAGGATGGGTTGTGAGGGGGAGGATGGGTTGTGACGGGGAGGATGGGTTGTGAGGGGGAGGATGGGTTGTGAGGGGGAGGATGGGTTGTGAGGGGGAGGATGGGTTGTGAGGGGGAGGATGGGTTGTGACGGGGAGGATGGGTTGTGAGGGGGAGGATGGGTTGTGAGGGGGAGGATGGGTTGTGACGGGGAGGATGGGTTGTGACGGGGAGGATGGGTTGTGAGGGGGAGGATGGGTTGTGACGGGGAGGATGGGTTGTGAGGGGGAGGATGGGTTGTGAGGGGGAGGATGGGTTGTGAGGGGGAGGATGGGTTGTGACCGGGAGGATGGGTTGTGACGGGGAGGATGGGTTGTGAGGGGGAGGATGGGTTGTGAGGGGGAGGATGGGTTGTGACGGGGAGGATGGGTTGTGAGGGGGAGGATGGGTTGTGAGGGGGAGGATGGGTTGTGAGGGGGAGGATGGGTTGTGAGGGGGAGGATGGGTTGTGAGGGGGAGGATGGGTTGTGACGGGGAGGATGGGTTGTGAGGGGGAGGATGGGTTGTGAGGGGGAGGATGGGTTGTGACGGGAGGATGGGTTGTGAGGGGGAGGATGGGTTGTGAGGGGGAGGATGGGTTGTGACGGGGAGGATGGGTTGTGAGGGGGAGGATGGGTTGTGACGGGGAGGATGGGTTGTGACGGGGAGGATGGGTTGTGAGGGGGAGGATGGGTTGTGACGGGGAGGATGGGTTGTGACGGGGAGGATGGGTTGTGAGGGGGAGGATTGGTTGTGAGGGGGAGGATGGGTTGTGAGGGGGAGGATGGGTTGTGAGGGGGAGGATGGGTTGTGAGGGGGAGGATGGATGGTGATGGGTTCAGAAAATCACCTCAGGATCAAGTTGTGAAAAGTCTGGTGCAGTCCATGACAGCAATTTGCATTTATACAGTGATTGTTACTGTGATGTGCACATTGTGAAAATGGTAACAAATATTATATAAAGTCAGGTTTTCAAGCTTGACATCAACTTAAGCACATTTTTTGGAAGGAAGAATAAAAGAGCAATGAGGATAGACTTTTTTCAGCGCTGCCATTTTCCAGGCGCAGTGAGGAAGATAAAGAATGGAGACCTGGATATCAAGGGATGTGAGGATAATAGAGGCAAGTGGAGTTGAGGTAGAAGATCAGCTATGATCTTATTGAATGGTGGAGCAAGCTTGAGGGGCGAATGGCCTACTCCTGCTCCTATTTCTTATGTTCTTATGTCTCCGCCCATTTTGCACTGCTTCAACATTTTCTGGGGTTTCCCCACTGTACATATGTGGGGTTGAGCCTACAGTAATTTAAGTGAGACAGGATGGGGTATTTCTGGCCACTCACAAATTGTTACTTGACTTATGATCATTGGGTGTCAAAGAAAAAACTGGTGAAGAGGCTAGTCCCTGGATTCCCACAGCCTGGAGGGTTGGTGGCGGAGCTGAGGTCAGACTCAATGCATTGTGAACTTGGCGCCATCTGATGCCTGCTTTCCTGAAGGAGCGAAGGCCCAATCTTGGAGCCAGGAACACAGGGTCAGGCCTCTCCCGATGTTTAGGTGCACAGATTAGCCGGAGGTCAGGCCTGGGCCTGGGTCATGCAAACAATCTGGGGCAGGAAAAGCTCAGGTAGTTTCTTCCTCACTGGTGCAGCATACATGATGTGTGTTGTACCCGTCAGAGGCACAGCAAGTACCCATAGAGGAAAGCCTACCCTATTATGATTCAAATCTGAACCATGATTACTTAAAGTAACATCATCTTCATTTGTTTACAAGCATGGAACATGGTGGCTTAAATCACAGCAGGGTGAAATTTGTTCTCTTGATAATTTTACCAAAAATGTTGGCATGATGCCAATTGGAAAAACCGCTAAGAACTTCATTCCTTGTGTTATTTGCATATGATGCCAAAAGTGGCTCACAGCTCTTCTCCTCCCCTCATTAAAAAAAGTTTGCTGAAATTTTACGAGAAAGACAATACCCCTTTTAATGTATTAGAACTCAGCTACTACATTATAAGAGTAGAAACTCATTTATTTTTGATATTTCTAATTTATTGTTAAGTTTTTTAATCTAATTAACCTTTAATTAGACTGCCAGAGGTCCTGGGTTAACTCAGCTTCTTTGAACCAGCATTAATTTCAGTTTACAGCTCATATACTTTGAAGTTGGACCTTAGTAATACAGCGTTGAACTTATTCAAATGTCAGGTAGGGCTTTATCATGATGGTTTTATCAACTTTTCACTGTAAACCAAGCCTAGAAATGAGTGTTAGTGAAATTAATGGATGAATGGTTGTCGTGCTGATATGGCATTACTTTGTCCATTATTGCACAGAGGCATTTATGTTATGTGAACGGTTTAAAAATTTTTCCACTAATAACGATAACAGTCATCTCCAAGCTCTCGTCACTTGCGAAAGCAATTTAAAATTAAAACAAATCATTTGAAGCATTTACTTCAGCACATCTGGCTTTCCTTTTTACCTTGTTCATTGTTCTTTCGTTTTCTCTCTGTTTTTATTATTTAAACAACGTTATTTATATTTACTATGTCTATTCTAACTATTTTAACTTTTTTTTAAGTTTAAGACAAATTTTTTCTCAACCTCCCAGATCTTGCAATTCATTTTGAAGGTGGAGGCTATATTGGGGGAAGAAATAACCCTTGATCGGCTGTAAACCTGGTCCACGCTGGTTTTCCAGCCTTTCCAAGCCCGGAGTGTAAAGACTGATGTGGTTGTGTCAGAGACCCGACTAGGTTTATCTTTGATGCAGTTGTTTTGTGTCAGATACCTGCTATTGCTGGACAAACGGGTAGGTTATCGTCTTCACCACCTGGACAGTAATCTAGCGGAAAAGACGGGTTGACATTTATAGAACCCTCCCAATTTGCATTCCATTGAAATGTGACTTCCATTTCCTGCTGGTGGCTGCAACAATATTTGTATAATATACAGGCTAGGGAGCATTATCATATGGAATTGTTATGTTGTAATTAATTAATAAATAACTCGGCCACAACCAGTCCTACAATCACAGTTGCTCAGATTGCAGGGGTAAATTTACATGGGGCCCATCCACTGTAACTTAGGTCACAGAGGATCAGATAAATGGCATTTACACAGTTCATCCAGGATTTCCCTGGCTCTTCCACTAAAGCAGGACAACCCCCCAACTGTATCCCGAATTAAAGAGACACAAAGCTGCGGTGTGAACGAGCAATCTTTGCAGTAGCCCAAAATAATGGCTACTGTAGCATCTAACATCATCTAGTGGAGTAGTGGATTTATCATGTATTTAAAAAGTATTTAAATGATATAGCACTCGTCCACGTTACATTACAGCCCTGAGAACACTGCACATTTAATATAAAAATTAGAAGTAGTTATGTCAATGATTATATATATGTTGTTCTTTAATAGGGAATCGATGGAGATCCAGGGTTAGATGTAAGTCTCATTTCCTTTATATTCTGTTTTTGCAAGTCTTGTTTCTACAGAATTCCAATTGTGTTTACTTAAAGGAGAACAAAATAGAATCTGTAAAGTCTTTAACCTTTTTATAATTATGTTAACTGTATTTGAGGATTTCAATAAGAACATAAGACCATAAGAAATAGGAACAGGAGTAAGCCATACAGCCCCTCGAGCCTGCTCCGTCATTTAATATGATCATGGCTGATCCAATCATGGACTCAGCTCCACTTCCCTGCCCGCTCCACATAACCCCTTAATCCCTTATCGGTTAAGAAACTGTCTACCTCTGTCTTAAATTTATTCAATGTCTCAGCTTCCACAGCTCTTTGAGGCAGCGAATTCCGCAGATTTACAACCCTCTGAGAGAAGAAATTCCTTCACATCTCAGTTTTAAATGGGCGGCCCCTTATTCTAAGATTATGCCCCCCTAGTTCTCATCTCCCCTATCAGTGGAAACATCCTCTCTGCATCCATCTTGTCAAGCCACCTCATAATCTTATACATTTAGAAAAGATCACCTCTCATTCTTCTGAATTCCAATGAGTAGAGGCCCAACCTACTTAACCTTTCCTCATAAGTCAACCCCCTCATCTCTGGAATCAACCTAGTGAACCTTCTCCGAACTGCCTCCTAAGCAAGTATATCCTTTTGTAAATATGGAAACCAAAACTGTATGCAGTATTCCAGGTGTGGCCTCACCAATACCCTGTATAACTGTCGCAAGATTTCCCTGCTTTTATACTCCATCCCCTTTGCAATAAAGGCAAAGATTCCATTGGCCTTTCTGATCACTTGCTGTACCTGCATACTAACCTTTTGTGTTTCATGCACAAGTACCCCCAGGTCCCGCTGTACTGCAGCACTTTGCAATTTTTCTCCATTTAAATAATAATTTGCTCTTTGATTTTTTTTCTGATAACATTATAATCCATCTGCCAAATTTTTGCCCACTCGCTTAGCCTGTCTATGTCCTTTTGCAGATTTTTTGTGTTCTCCTCACTCATTGCTTTTCTCCCATCTTTGTATCATCAGTAAACTTGGCTACGTTACATTCGGTCCTTTCTTCCAAGTCATTAATATAGATTGTAAATAGTTGGGGTCCCAGCACTGATCCCTCCGGCACCCCACAAGTTACTGATTGCCAACCCGCGAATGAACCATTTATCCCGACTCTTTGTTTTCTGTTCGTTAGCCAATCCTCTATCCATGCTAATATATTACCCCCAACCCCGTGAACTTTTATCTTGTGTAGTAACCTTTTATGTGGCACTTTGTCAAATGCCTTCTGGAAGTCCAAATATACCACATCCATTGGTTCCCCTTTATCCTCCCTGTTCGTTACATCCTCAAATAATTCCAGCAAATTTGCTAAACATGACTTCCTCTTCATAAATCCATGCTGACTCTGCCTGACCGAATTTTGCTTTTCCAAATGTCCTACTACTGGTTCTTTAATAATGGACTCCAACATTTTTCCAACCACAGATGTTAGGCTAACTGGTCTATAGTTTCCTGCTTTTTGTCTGCCTCCTTTTTTAAATAGGAACGTTACATTTGCAGTTTTCCAATCTGCTGAGACCTCCCCAGAATTCAGGGAATTTTGGTAAATTACAACCAATGCATCCACTATCCCTGCCACTACTTCTCTTAAGACCCGAGGATGCAAGCCATCAAATTACTTAAAGATCTTTTCTAGGAATATTATTGCCATTGAGAAAGTATAGAGGCAAGCAACAAAGATGATTCCACAGATATCAGACAATTAACTGATGAAGAAATGTGAAGAAAGTTGAGTATGTTTCCTTTGGAAAGAAGAAGCTTCGTGAGCTGTCCAAAATGAAGCTTTTAAGAAAATATAGCGAACTGACAAAAGTAATCCAGGGAAATTGATTACTCTGGCAAAGGGTTCAAATACCAGTGGCACAAGTAAAAATTAAGAAGTTAGGAGTAAGAAGGAAACACCTGAAGATTGAGACAAACTGCTTCCGTTATATAATAAACACTCAATTGTCAGTAAAAATAGTCCACATGAATAGATTTGTCACTATTCTTTGTCATTTTTTTTCACAGCAGAAATTACAAATTTATTCAGAGTCACTTTGATGATTTTTTTACTTTCAGGGTTTCTCTGGTCCTAAAGGAGATAAAGGAGAGCGGGGAGAAAAGGTGCAGTTACAGATCGGTTTATTTGCGAGTGTCTGCAGATGGCTGTTTTCATTATTGGTGAAATGAAATGATCTGTGAGCATGAGAACCAGATGTACTTAGAGCTCCTGTATTCCTTTTTAAGTTGCCTTGGGTAAAACGCAATACAGTGAGTGAGATAACCTCAATTCACTCTATATATGTGCCTATTGTATAACCTTGCATTTGTAACTGAACCCGGAACGGTAAAGTTCTAAACAACAGTACTGAACAGATACAATGCAAATGGCGCTCCTCATAATTAATTTACTCAGACTATTTCCCATTTCATGCCATGGTATTTATAGATCATGTTCAATGTCACATGGATAATCATTAGCAGATAAAAATAAGGAGCAATGTTTTTTTAAATTAAAAACATTAAGCAAAAAATTGGTGGAGGTAGTGATGTATGAAGAACATTATATAAATTTATAACTGAGTTAATTTTCTTACTAATTCATCTGAAGTGAAACCAGTGTCTACAGCTCTCAGCGGTTCGAAAAACAGATTTTATTTACTCTTGAGCTTAAAACTGATTTATGTTTTGTTTCTAAATTAACTTTGGCATTTATCAAGTTCAGTTGATAAATATAAGTTTTTTTGTGTACAAGATGTCAGTGAAGTTGGGAGACTTGTTCCAAAGCACCATCCAGGCAGAGCCTGTAGCTACATTGTTGTAGGCAACTGTTTACATACAAGGATTTCTATTCGAAAAGTATGTTACATGTTGACATAACAACCTAACCGCAAATGGTGACAGCAATGTCAACATACACTAGATTTTTATATTTGATCATTCAAAAATTATTCCAGTGCTGTTGACACATTATGTAGAGTTCAGCAATAATGTTGGATTTACAATTTTTCCTTGATGCACATCACAGTTCATTACCTATTTCATACTTTTTTGATTAAGGTGCTATATATTTTTTTATCATTTTACTTTCTCACCTGGGGTGAAATTCCCACAGTTGATAATTTTACAGAAAAGCTTTGTCTGACTGTAAGATGCAAAAAAATCTTGTTTTCTACTAAATTTAGAGGAACCTCCGTCCAGCTCTTTTTTTTGGGTCTTTCTGGGTAACATCCCAAGATATTGGAACAGGCAGTCCACCATTGTTTTTCCCCAACAACCAGGAGGTGTACACAAGTGGCCTGGGT
Source organism: Pristiophorus japonicus (assembly GCF_044704955.1). Classification (NCBI taxonomy): domain Eukaryota; kingdom Metazoa; phylum Chordata; class Chondrichthyes; family Pristiophoridae; genus Pristiophorus; species Pristiophorus japonicus. The sequence continues at coordinate 222,686,609 of NC_091978.1, forward strand.
TACCTTCACTCTGATACTTCTCCATCCAATAATCTGACATAATCTGTATTTTTGCAACAACAAAAAATTAAGCAACAAATTTCTCCAATTTCTTTATCATTTGACGATAATGTTTCAATTTGATTTGTTAAGAGTAAAGTGCTTATTTTGACGGGCCAACGTGAAGCCAATAATAGTAAACAAAAACTGAATGCAGGGTTGGAAAGTGGCTGATTGAGCCAGATAATAAGGAATACTGAAGCTTTTGTCATTTGGATTTGAGCACGTATGTTTAGAAATAAAGCACAGTGATGTTTATTCAGAGAGAACTCATGAGACTGCATGAGTGATCCATCCATAGTTTTCCCGTGGACTTGTATGAGCTGTCCATCTACAGTGGCATGAACTAGATATCCACTGCTCTCCTACTGACTGTAAAACTATCCACAACACTCTGTAGACTGTATAAGCTGTGACCATCCAGAGCTCTTCTATAGGCTGCATGAGTTACTGATCCACAGATTTCTTATAGACTACATAAGCTATCCATCCAGAGCTCCCATGTAGCCTGCATGAGCTGTCCATTTTGTGTAGCCTGTTCAAGCTAATGTTCCAAATTCATTTATATAAGCAAATTGGCAGTATCACTGAATGGACATTTAACACATTCCTATGAAATTCCTCTGTCCACTCAGTGTTAACCTATTTATTTTAAATAGTTTAACTGCTCCATTATAAATAGTGGCCAGAGGAATGTGTTATGCACAAGGTAAGCATTCATCTGCTGATATAACTGATACCAATTTCTAGGCTGTACACTATATGAGCTCTTTTTGAAGTGTATAAGTTATCCATCTCTTGTAGACTGTATGAGTGTGCACTGCTGGCATGGAGCCTCAGCCACTGGCAGCATGTATGAGGAGATTGTGGGCAGTGTTGCCGCAGCTTCCCGATATGTGCTGCCCGCTGGTGAAGCTCCTCATGTGCTATCCATCCACTGCTCTTCTTTTCAGTGTATGAGCTATCCATCAATAGTAGCTGGAAGGTCTTAAATAGGTTTTTATCCGGTCAGACTTCTGAACTCTTGGTATAATTGATATGAAATGCAATAAAGTCAATGATCAAACCACCGACAGTTTTGTGAAAATGATCACACGAAAGCATATAGCATGGTACAAGGAACTTTCCAAGACCGTAAAAACCTCACCAGTTACACTTTAAAATTATTCAAAGACTAAAAGATCAAGGGATCGATAAATTTAACAAAGAACACAACACACCTCTTTCATTGACTAAATGCCATGTTTCATGGATTGCATTCTCTGAGGGTGTGTGTAATTCCCTGGTAATCAGACATTCGCTTTGGTTGGATATCTCATAACATCAGGAGGTCTGTGTTCAGCATTGTTAAATGATGACATTTAATTTCCATTTTGCTTCCAATTGTGCAACTGATTGAATTATTTCTAGTTTATAGAGGTAGTGTCCTTTTCCCTTTGCCTATGTAGAACTCTTGAATGAGGACAGTGACCATTGTCTGCAGCATGTATCCTTGCTGCAGAAAAATGCCAAAACACTGTACAGCAGATTTCTGTTGGATTGATAAGAGAATTATTAGGTAAACGCAAAGGGCCACTTCCTCTGTAGAAACGATAATCCTTCCAAATGATTCTTTTTCCTTTTGCTCAGATTGAAGCATGCTTCACTTTCCTGGAGGTGCCTACCCTTCTCCTTCCCCCTCTGCCCTCTGAAACCCAAGCATATTGGTTCCCACCTATGGACCTGCCCCATCCTTTTACTCCTTAATTTGACTGCAATAATAAGACTTGTAGTTTTACCTCTTTCTGAATATAACTCATTCCTGGTGCTCCTGCAACCTCACTAATTTCCCTTTTTTTTCTAATGTCACCCCTTATCCTCACTGCAGTCCCTTTTCTCCTTATAACCGTCAAGCGTTTTTCTGGCTTTAAACTCATTATTACTCTTTAATTGTTTAATTCTTAGCATTCAAATTGGCTAACGTAATGTACAGTAACATGTAGCAGTGTCTGAGTTCACAATAAAACGTTTTTTTTGACCAAACCATTGTGTCCACAGGGGGAAAAGGGAAAGAAAGGCAAAAAAGGGCCTAAGGGGGAGAAAGGAGAACAGGGTGCCCCTGGATTAGATGCACCTTGCCCATTGGTATGTCTCTGCTGTGTATTAGTATTCAGACATCTCCAGCCAAACAGAAGAGAGAGGCACATTCTGTCTAACATTCCCAAGGCATATGATGAAATAATACTATTTACTCAATATTTTATTCAAGATTTTACAGTGATACCATCTACAACATTGAATTGTGGCATTCTGGTCACAGGGATATCAGGATTTGTTCCCTGTGTGTAAAGGGGGTTTCAGTCCTATCACAATTATTGTGCTGTGAGGCATACAGCTTCACACAGACACATCAAGTATTTAAAAGTCCATACCATTTCAGATCCTTTGTTTCTGGAAGGAAAAAACTCAAATATTGTCCTTTTGCGATTTGAAATATACAATTCAAGATGGAGACACAAGAATGTTTTACAAATTGAGCATTTGTTTCTTAAAATAGGCATTATTGAGATGTTAAATGTAAAAATAGAAAGAAAGGATGCTCAGTTTCACACAATCCTTGTATATTTCCAACTTGGCTTATGTCATGGAAACCCCTCTCTCCACACGTTGCCCATGAAATCAGTGGCTGCTTCTCTCTCCTGTTTGTAAACTGTCATGTGTTGGCCTCTCAGCAGGCGGAGCAATTCATGTGTCAATAACAATGCAAGTTAATTTCAATAAACAGGGACTCCGAGGCAATAAGGGGGAAAAAGGGGAGCCAGGCCAGCCTGGCCTGGATGGGCTGGATGCCCCTTGCCAATTGGTACAGTATTCTTTTTCCTACCAACCCTGCATGTAGTCTTTAATTAGGCAATCTGTCATAATGCAAAGTAGTGGTCTGATCATCTTTGCATTGCAGGTTTAATGCACGTGCATGAATATACCTTCACTCAGCTAACGTGTCCCAATGCAAGAGGAGTGTGCTTGTTATTTACTTACTGACCAATATGTAACATGTGCTGTATAACATGATACTGATAGAATTCTCTCCACTGAGGAATTTGGGAGAAATCAGTGGGATGTGATGCTCACAGGTGATTGAGTAATAATGAAACATCAACATATACAGTGCATTAGGAATCACGCTGCATTGGTCATTAGTAGAAAGGTCTGTAATAGAACCCAAAAATCTTCAGTGGATTGAAGGCCAGTTAGTGGCTCCTTTTACAAAGCAAAGAGAGGAATTTGATACTGATGCATTAACCATGTATACGATTGCATTGCCAACAGTAATTTCTACCCAAATAATAGCTGGTTTTATGTCTGCAAGACACTTTCCTTTATGAGATCTTATATTCAGCATCCGCCTTCTCAGTATTTCTGGTTTCACGGCCGCTGACACAGGCCCCCACTCCCTTCCCGCCTCTCCGCTCCCTCTCTCCTCGCTTCCCCACTCCCTCCCCATCTCTCCCCTTCTTCCGTCTCCCCCACCTCCATTTTCTCCCTTCCTCCCTCCTGCTCCCTCCCTCTCTCCCCGACTCTCCACTCCCTCCACGCCTCTCCACTCCCTTCCCATCTCTCCACTCCCTCCACCGCTTCTCCACTCGCTCCCCGCCTCTCCACTCCAACACGCCTCTCCACTCCCTCCCCCGCCTCTCCACTCACTCCCTGCCTCTCCACTCGCTCCCCGCCTCTCCACTCCCTCCCCCTCTCCACTCGCTTCCCGCCTCTCCACTCCCTCCCCGCCTCTCCACTCGCTCCCCGCCTCTCCACTCCCTCCCCGCCTCTCCACTCGCTCCCCGCCTCTCCACTCCCTCCCCCTCTCCACTTGCTCCCCGCCTCTCCACTCACTCCCTGCCTCTCCACTCGCTCCCCGCCTCTCCACTCCCTCCCCCTCTCCACTCGCTCCCCGCCTCTCCACTCCCTCCCCCTCTCCACTTGCTCCCCGCCTCTCCACTCGCTCCCCGCCTCTCCACTCCCCCTCTCCACTCGCTCCCCACCTCTCCACTCCCTCCCCGCCTCTCCACTCCCTCCCCGCCTCTCCACTCGCTCCCCGCCTCTCCACTCCCTCCCCCTCTCCACTCGCTCCCCGCCTCTCCACTCCCTCCCCACCTCTCCACTCCCTCATCGCCTCTTCACTCCCTCCCCGCCTCTCCACTCGCTCCCCACCTCTGCACTCCCTCCCCCTCTCCACTTCCTCCCCGCCTCGCCACTCCCTCCCTGCCTCTCCACTCCCTCCCCGCCTCTCCACTCGCTCCCTCTCTCCACTCCCTCCCCGCCTCTCCACTCCCTCCCCGCCTCTCCACTCCCTTCCCCTCTCCACTCCCTCCCTGCCTCTCCACTCCCTCCCCAGCCTCTCCACTCCCTCCCCCGCTTCTCCAATCGCTCCCCACCTCTCCACTCCCTCCCCCTCTCCACTTCCTCCCCGCCTCTCCACTCCCTCCCTGCCTCTCCACTCCCTCCCTCTCTCCACTCCCTCCCTGCCTCTCCACTCCCTCCCCTCTCCACTCTCTCCCCACCTCTCCACTCCCTTCCCCTCTCCACTCCCTCCCCGCCTCTCCACTCCCTCCCTCTCTCCACTCCCTCCCCCACCTCTCCACTCCCTCCCCGCCTCTCCACTCCCTCCCCGCCTCTTCACTCCCTTCCCCTCTACACTCCCTCCCCGCCTCTTCACTCCCTCCCTGCCTCTCCACTCCCTCCCCCGCCTCTCCACTCTCTCCCCGCCTCTTCTCTCCCTCCCCTACCTCTCCACTCCCTCCCCTACCTCTCCACTCCCTCCCCCGCCTCTCCACTCCCTCCCCACCTCTCCACTCCCACCCCGCCTCTTCACTCCCTCCCCTACCTCTCCACTCCCTCCCCCGCCTCTCCACTCCCTCCCCGCCTCTCCACTCACTCCCGCTCTCCACTCTCTCCCCGCCTCTCCACTCCCTCCCCCGCCTCTCCACTCCCTCCCCGCCTCTCCACTCCCTTCCCCTCTCCACTCCCTCCCTGCCTCGCCACTCCCTCCCCGCCTCTCCACTCCCTCCGCGCCTCTCCACTACCTCCCCGCCTCTCCACTCCCTCCCCGCCTCTCCACTCCCTTCCCCTCTCCATTCCCTCCCTGCCTCTCCACTCCCTCCCCCGCCTCTCCACTCCCTCCCCCGCCTCTCCAATCGCTCCCCACCTCTCCACTCCCTCCCCCTCTCCACTTCCTCCCCGCCTCTCCACTCCCTCCCTGCCTCTCCACTCCCTCCCTGCCTCTCCACTCCCTCCCTCTCTCCACTCCCTCCCTGCCTCTCCACTCCCTCCCCTCTCCACTCTCTCCCCACCTCTCCACTCCCTCCCCCTCTCCACTTCCTCCCCGCCTCTCCACTCCCTCCCTGCCTCTCCACTCCCTCCCTGCCTCTCCACTCCCTCCCTGCCTCTCCACTCCCTCCCTCTCTCCACTCCCTCCCTGCCTCTCCACTCCCTCCCCGCCTCTCCACTCCCTCCCCGTCTCTACACTCCCTCCCCTACCTCTCCACTCCCTCCCCCTCCTCTCCAATCGCTCCCCACCTCTCCACTCCCTCCCCCTCTCCACTTCCTCCCCGCCTCTCCACTCCCTCCCTGCCTCTCCACTCCCTCCCTGCCTCTCCACTCCCTCCCTGCCTCTCCACTCCCTCCCTCTCTCCACTCCCTCCCTGCCTCTCCACTCCCTCCCCTCTCCACTCTCTCCCCACCTCTCCACTCCCTCCCTGCCTCTCCACTCCCTCCCTGCCTCTCCACTCCGTCCCCGCTTCTCCACTCCCTTCCCGCCTCTCCACTCCCTCCCCGCCTCTTCACTCTCTCCCCGGCCTCTCCACTCCCTCCCTGCCTCTCCACTCCCTCCCTCTCTCCACTCCCTCCCCAGCCTCTCCACTCCCTCCCCCGCTTCTCCAATCGCTCCCCACCTCTCCACTCCCTCCCCCTCTCCACTTCCTCCCCGCCTCTCCACTCCCTCCCTGCCTCTCCACTCCCTCCCTCTCTCCACTCCCTCCCTGCCTCTCCACTCCCTCCCCTCTCCACTCTCTCCCCACCTCTCCACTCCCTTCCCCTCTCCACTCCCTCCCCGCCTCTCCACTCCCTCCCTCTCTCCACTCCCTCCCCCACCTCTCCACTCCCTCCCCGCCTCTCCACTCCCTCCCCGCCTCTTCACTCCCTTCCCCTCTACACTCCCTCCCCGCCTCTTCACTCCCTCCCTGCCTCTCCACTCCCTCCCCCGCCTCTCCACTCTCTCCCCGCCTCTTCTCTCCCTCCCCTACCTCTCCACTCCCTCCCCTACCTCTCCACTCCCTCCCCCGCCTCTCCACTCCCTCCCCACCTCTCCACTCCCACCCCGCCTCTTCACTCCCTCCCCTACCTCTCCACTCCCTCCCCCGCCTCTCCACTCCCTCCCCGCCTCTCCACTCACTCCCGCTCTCCACTCTCTCCCCGCCTCTCCACTCCCTCCCCCGCCTCTCCACTCCCTCCCCGCCTCTCCACTCCCTTCCCCTCTCCACTCCCTCCCTGCCTCGCCACTCCCTCCCCGCCTCTCCACTCCCTCCGCGCCTCTCCACTACCTCCCCGCCTCTCCACTCCCTCCCCGCCTCTCCACTCCCTTCCCCTCTCCATTCCCTCCCTGCCTCTCCACTCCCTCCCCCGCCTCTCCACTCCCTCCCCCGCCTCTCCAATCGCTCCCCACCTCTCCACTCCCTCCCCCTCTCCACTTCCTCCCCGCCTCTCCACTCCCTCCCTGCCTCTCCACTCCCTCCCTGCCTCTCCACTCCCTCCCTCTCTCCACTCCCTCCCTGCCTCTCCACTCCCTCCCCTCTCCACTCTCTCCCCACCTCTCCACTCCCTCCCCCTCTCCACTTCCTCCCCGCCTCTCCACTCCCTCCCTGCCTCTCCACTCCCTCCCTGCCTCTCCACTCCCTCCCTGCCTCTCCACTCCCTCCCTCTCTCCACTCCCTCCCTGCCTCTCCACTCCCTCCCCGCCTCTCCACTCCCTCCCCGTCTCTTCACTCCCTCCCCTACCTCTCCACTCCCTCCCCCTCCTCTCCAATCGCTCCCCACCTCTCCACTCCCTCCCCCTCTCCACTTCCTCCCCGCCTCTCCACTCCCTCCCTGCCTCTCCACTCCCTCCCTGCCTCTCCACTCCCTCCCTGCCTCTCCACTCCCTCCCTCTCTCCACTCCCTCCCTGCCTCTCCACTCCCTCCCCTCTCCACTCTCTCCCCACCTCTCCACTCCCTCCCTGCCTCTCCACTCCCTCCCTGCCTCTCCACTCCGTCCCCGCTTCTCCACTCCCTTCCCGCCTCTCCACTCCCTCCCCGCCTCTTCACTCTCTCCCCGGCCTCTCCACTCCCTCCCTGCCTCTCCACTCCCTCCCTCTCTCCACTCCCTCCCTGCCTCTCCACTCCCTCCCCTCTCCACTCTCTCCCCACCTCTCCACTCCCTCCCTGCCTCTCCACTCCCTCCCTGCCTCTCCACTCCGTCCCCGCTTCTCCACTCCCTTCCCGCCTCTCCACTCCCTCCCCCGCCTCTCCACTCCCTCCCTCTCTCCACTCTCTCCCCGTCTCTCCACTCCCTCCCCCGCCTCTCCACTCCCTCCCGCTCTCCACTATCTCCCCGCCTCTCCACTCCCTCCCCCGCCTCTCCACTCCCTCCCCGCCGCTCCACTCCCTCCCCTGCCTCTCCACTCCCTCCCTGCCTCTCCACTCCCTCCCTCTCTCCACTCCCTCCCCTACCTCTCCACTCCCTCCCCTACCTCTCCACTCCCTTCCCCGCCTCTCCACTCCCTCCCCGCCTCTCCACTCCCTCGCTGCCTCTTCACTCCCTCCCCTGCCTCTCCACTCCCTCCCTCTCTCCACTCCCTCCCTGCCTCTCCACTCCCTCCCCTCTCCACTCTCTCCCCACCTCTCCACTCCCTCCCTGCCTCTCCACTCCCTCCCTGCCTCTCCACTCCGTCCCCGCTTCTCCACTCCCTTCCCGCCTCTCCACTCCCTCCCCGCCTCTTCACTCTCTCCCCGGCCTCTCCACTCCCTCCCTGCCTCTCCACTCCCTCCCTCTCTCCACTCCCTCCCCAGCCTCTCCACTCCCTCCCCCGCTTCTCCAATCGCTCCCCACCTCTCCACTCCCTCCCCCTCTCCACTTCCTCCCCGCCTCTCCACTCCCTCCCTGCCTCTCCACTCCCTCCCTCTCTCCACTCCCTCCCTGCCTCTCCACTCCCTCCCCTCTCCACTCTCTCCCCACCTCTCCACTTCCCTTCCCCTCTCCACTCCCTCCCCGCCTCTCCACTCCCTCCCTCTCTCCACTCCCTCCCCCACCTCTCCACTCCCTCCCCGCCTCTCCCCCTCCCCGCCTCTTCACTCCCTTCCCCTCTACACTCCCTCCCCGCCTCTTCACTCCCTCCCTGCCTCTCCACTCCCTCCCCCGCCTCTCCCACTCTCTCCCCGCCTCTTCTCTCCCTCCCCTACCTCTCCACTCCCTCCCCTACCTCTCCACTCCCTCCCCCGCCTCTCCACTCCCTCCCCACCTCTCCACTCCCACCCCGCCTCTTCACTCCCTCCCCTACCTCTCCACTCCCTCCCCCGCCTCTCCACTCCCTCCCCGCCTCTCCACTCACTCCCGCTCTCCACTCTCTCCCCGCCTCTCCACTCCCTCCCCCGCCTCTCCACTCCCTCCCCGCCTCTCCACTCCCTTCCCCTCTCCACTCCCTCCCTGCCTCGCCACTCCCTCCCCGCCCTCTCCACTCCCTCCGCGCCTCTCCACTCCCCCCGCCTCTCCACTCCCTCCCCGCCTCTCCACTCCTTCCCCTCTCCATTCCCTCCCTGCCTCTCCACTCCCTCCCCCGCCTCTCCACTCCTCCCCGCCTCTCCAATCGCTCCCCACCTCTCCACTCCCTCCCCCCTCTCCACTTCCTCCCCCGCCTCTCCACTCCCTCCCTGCCTCTCCACTCCCTCCCTGCCTCTCCACTCCCTCCCTCTCTCCACTCCCTCCCTGCCTCTCCACTCCCTCCCCTCTCCACTCTCTCCCCACCTCTCCACTCCCTCCCCCTCTCCACTTCCTCCCCGCCTCTCCACTCCCTCCCTGCCTCTCCACTCCCTCCCTGCCTCTCCACTCCCTCCCTGCCTCTCCACTCCCTCCCTCTCTCCACTCCCTCCCTGCCTCTCCACTCCCTCCCCGCCCTCTCCACTCCCTCCCCGTCTCTTCACTCCCTCCCCTACCTCTCACTCCCTCCCCCTCCTCTCCAATCGCTCCCCACCTCTCCACTCCCTCCCCCTCTCCACTTCCTCCCCGCCTCTCCACTCCCTCCCTGCCTCTCCACTCCCTCCCTGCCTCTCCACTCCCTCCCTGCCTCTCCACTCCCTCCCTCTCTCCACTCCCTCCCTGCCTCTCCACTCCCTCCCCTCTCCACTCTCTCCCCACCTCTCCACTCCCTCCCTGCCTCTCCACTCCCTCCCTGCCTCTCCACTCCCGTCCCCGCTTCTCCACTCCCTTCCCGCCTCTCCACTCCCTCCCCGCCTCTTCACTCTCTCCCCGGCCTCTCCACTCCCTCCCTGCCTCTCCACTCCCTCCCTCTCTCCACTCCTCCCTGCCTCTCCACTCCCTCCCCTCTCCACTCTCTCCCACCTCTCCACTCCCTCC